>NC_142692.1:69756938-69915153 GCF_029641045.1 Salvia hispanica | reverse complement strand
GAATGTCCAACTGTTACCCATGGAATAAGGTTTCCAACGCCTCCTGTAGTGGCCAATTATCACGAGTAACGTGAAAGTTATGGCCTTTTTAATATTCTAAATAAATCCATAGGCAGCAGCTGCCTTTGCCGTTTTTCAGAAAAACGACGGAGAGATAATCCAATTTTGAGAATGTCCAACTGTTACCCATGGAATAAGGTTTCCAACGCCTCCTGTAGTGGCCAATTATCACGAGTAACGTGAAAGTTATGGCCTTTTTAATATTCTAAATAAATCCATAGGCAGCTGCCTTTGCCGTTTTTCAGAAAAACGACGGAGAGATAATCCAATTTTGAGAATGTCCAACTGTTACCCAAGGAATAAGGTTTCCAACGCCTCCTGTAGTGGCCAATTATCACGAGTAACGTGAAAGTTATGGCCTTTTTAATATTCTAAATAAATCCATAGGCAGCTGCCTTTGCCGTTTTTCAGAAAAACGACGGAGAGATAATCCAATTTTGAGAATGTCCAACTGTTACCCATGGAATAAGGTTTCCAACGCCTCCTGTAGTGGCCAATTATCACGAGTAACGTGAAAGTTATGGCCTTTTTAATATTCTAAATAAATCCATAGGCAGCTGCCTTTGCCGTTTTTCAGAAAAACGACGGAGAGATAATCCAATTTTGAGAATGTCCAACTGTTACCCAAGGAATAAGGTTTCCAACGCCTCCTGTAGTGGCCAATTATCACGAGTAACGTGAAAGTTATGGCCTTTTTAATATTCTAAATAAATCCATAGGCAGCTGCCTTTGCCGTTTTTCAGAAAAACGACGGAGAGATAATCCAATTTTGAGAATGTCCAACTGTTACCCATGGAATAAGGTTTCCAACGCCTCCTGTAGTGGCCAATTATCACGAGTAACGTGAAAGTTATGGCCTTTTTAATATTCTAAATAAATCCATAGGCAGCAGCTGCCTTTGCCGTTTTTCAGAAAAACGACGGAGAGATAATTCAATTTTGAGAATGTCCAACTGTTACCCATGGAATAAGGTTTCCAACGCCTCCTGTAGTGGCCAATTATCACGAGTAACGTGAAAGTTATGGCCTTTTTAATATTCTAAATAAATCCATAGGCAGCAGCTGCCTTTGCCGTTTTTCAGAAAAACGACGGAGAGATAATCCAATTTTGAGAATGTCCAACTGTTACCCATGGAATAAGGTTTCCAACGCCTCCTGTAGTGGCCAATTATCACGAGTAACGTGAAAGTTATGGACTTTTTAATATTCTAAATAAATCCATAGGCAGCTGCCTTTGCCGTTTTTCAGAAAAACGACGGAGAGATAATCCAATTTTGAGAATGTCCAACTGTTACCCAAGGAATAAGGTTTCCAACGCCTCCTGTAGTGGCCAATTATCACGAGTAACGTGAAAGTTATGGCCTTTTTAATATTCTAAATAAATCCATAGGCAGCTGCCTTTGCCGTTTTTCAGAAAAACGACGGAGAGATAATCCAATTTTGAGAATGTCCAACTGTTACCCATGGAATAAGGTTTCCAACGCCTCCTGTAGTGGCCAATTATCACGAGTAACGTGAAAGTTATGGCCTTTTTAATATTCTAAATAAATCCATAGGCAGCTGCCTTTGCCGTTTTTCAGAAAAACGACGGAGAGATAATCCAATTTTGAGAATGTCCAACTGTTACCCATGGAATAAGGTTTCCAACACCTCCTGTAGTGGCCAATTATCACGAGTAACGAGAAAGTTATGCCCTTTTTAATATTCTAAATAAATCCATAGGCAGGCCTTTGCCGTTTTTCAGAAAAACGACGGAGAGATAATCGAATTTCGAGATTGCCCAACTGTTACCCATGGAATAAGGTTTCCAACGCCTCCTGTAATGGCCAATTATCACGAGTAACGTGAAAGTTATGGACTTTTTAATATTCTAAATAAATCCATAGGCAGCTGCCTTTGCGGTTTTTCAGAAAAACGACGGAGAGATAATCCAATTTTGAGAATGTCCAACTGTTACCCATGGAATAAGGTTTCCAACGCCTCCTGTAGTGGCCAATTATCACGAGTAACGTGAAAGTTATGGCCTTTTTAATATTTTAAATAAATCCATAGGCGCTGCCTTTGCCGTTTTTTAGAAAAACGACGGAGAGATAATACAATTTCGAGAATGTCCAACTGTTACCCATGGAATAAGGTTTCCAACGCCTCCTGTAGTGGCCAATTATCACGAGTAACGTGAAAGTTATGGCCTTTTTAATATTCTAAATAAATCCATAGGCAGCTGCCTTTGCCGTTTTTCAGAAAAACGACGGAGAGATAATCCAATTTTGAGAATGTCCAACTGTTACCCAAGGAATAAGGTTTCCAACGCCTCCTGTAGTGGCCAATTATCACGAGTAACGTGAAAGTTATGGCCTTTTTAATATTCTAAATAAATCCATAGGCAGCTGCCTTTGCCGTTTTTCAGAAAAACGACGGAGAGATAATCCAATTTTGAGAATGTCCAACTGTTACCCATGGAACAAGGTTTCCAACGCCTCCTGTAGTGGCCAATTATCACGAGTAACGTGAAAGTTATGGCCTTTTTAATATTCTAAATAAATCCATAGGCAGCAGCTGCCTTTGCCGTTTTTCAGAAAAACGACGGAGAGATAATCCAATTTTGAGAATGTCCAACTGTTACCCATGGAATAAGGTTTCCAACGCCTCCTGTAGTGGCCAATTATCACGAGTAACGACAAAGTTATGCCCTTTTTAATATTCTAAATAAATCCATAGGCAGCTAGCTGCCTTTGCCGTTTTTCAGAAAAACGACGGAGAGATAATACAATTTCGAGAATGTCCAACTGTTACCCATGGAATAAGGTTTCCAACGCCTCCTGTAGTGGCCAATTATCACGAGTAACGTGAAAGTTATGGCCTTTTTAATATTCTAAATAAATCCATAGGCAGCTGCCTTTGCCGTTTTTCAGAAAAACGACGGAGAGATAATCCAATTTTGAGAATGCCCAACTGTTACCCATGGAATAAGGTTTCCAACGCCTCCTGTAGTGGCCAATTATCACGAGTAACGAGAAATTTATGCCCTTTTTAATATTCTAAATAAATCCATAGGCGCTGCCTTTGCCGTTTTTTAGAAAAACGACGGAGAGATAATCCAATTTCGAAAATGCCCAACTGTTACCCATAGAATAAGGTTTCCAACGCCTCCTGTAGTGGCCAATTTTCACGAGTAACGTGCAAGTTATGGCCTTTTTAATATTCTAAATAAATCCATACGCAGCTGCCTTTGCCGTTTTTCAGAAAAACGACGGAGAGATAATTCAATTTTGAGAATGTCCAACTGTTACCCATGGAATAAGGTTTCCAACGCCTCCTGTAGTGGCCAATTATCACGAGTAATGTGAAAGTTATGGCCTTTTTAATATTATAAATAAATCCATAGGCAGCAGCTGCCTTTGCCGTTTTTCAGAAAAACGACGGAGAGATAATCCAATTTTGAGAATGTCCAACTGTTACCCATGGAATAAGGATTCCAACGCCTCCCGTAGTGGCCAATTATCACGAGTAACGAGAAAGTTATGCCCTTTTTAATATTCTAAATAAATCCATAGGCAGCTGCCTTTGCCGTTTTTCAGAAAAACGACGGAGAGATAATCGAATTTCGAGAATGCCCAACTGTTACCCATGGAATAAGGTTTCCAACGCCTCCTGTAATGGCCAATTATCACGAGTAACGTAAAAGTTATGGACTTTTTAATATTCTAAATAAATCCATAGGCAGCTGCCTTTGCGGTTTTTCAGAAAAACGACGGAGAGATAATCCAATTTTGAGAATGTCCAACTGTTACCCATGGAATAAGGTTTCCAACGCCTCCTGTAGTGGCCAATTATCACGAGTAACGTGAAAGTTGTGGCCTTTTTAATATTCTAAATAAATCCATAGGCAGCTACCTTTGCCGTTTTTCAGAAAAACGATGGAGAGATAATCCAATTTTGAGAATGTCCAACTGTTACCTATGGAATAAGGTTTCCATAGCCTCCTGTAGTGGCCAATTTTCACGAGTAACGTGAAAGTTATGGCCTTTTTAATATTCTAAATAAATCCATAGGCAGCTGCCTTTGCCGTTTTTCAGAAAAACGACGGCGAGATAATCCAATTTTGAGAATGTCCAACTGTTACCCATGGAATAAGGTTTCCAACGCCTCCTGTAGTGGCCAATTATCACGAGTAACGAGAAATTTATGGCCTTTTTAATATTCTAAATAAATCCATAGGCGCTGCCTTTGCCGTTTTTTAGAAAAACGACGGAGAGATAATACAATTTCGAGAATGTCCAACTGTTACCCATGGAATAAGGTTTCCAACGCCTCCTGTAGTGGCCAATTATCACGAGTAACGTGAAAGTTATGGCCTTTTTAATATTCTAAATAAATCCATAGGCAGCTGCCTTTGCCGTTTTTCAGAAAAACGACGGAGAGATAATCCAATTTTGAGAATGTCCAACTGTTACCCATGGAATAAGGTTTCCAACGCCTCCTGTAGTGGCCAATTATCACGAGTAACGTGAAAGTTATGGCCTTTTTAATATTCTAAATAAATCCATAGGCAGCAGCTGCCTTTGCCGTTTTTCAGAAAAACGACGGAGAGATAATCCAATTTTGAGAATGTCCAACTGTTACCCATGGAATAAGGTTTCCAACGCCTCCTGTAGTGGCCAATTATCACGAGTAACGAGAAAGTTATGCCCTTTTTAATATTCTAAATAAATCCATAGGCAGCTGCCTTTGCCGTTTTTCAGAAAAACGACGGAGAGATAATCCAATTTTGAGAATGTCCAACTGTTACCCATGGAATAAGGTTTCCAACGCCTCCTGTAGTGGCCAATTATCACGAGTAACGTGAAAGTTATGGCCTTTTTAATATTCTAAATAAATCCATAGGCAGCTGCTTTTGCCGTTTTTCAGAAAAACGACGGAGAGATAATCCAATTTTGAGAATGTCCAACTGTTACCCATGGAATAAGGTTTCCAACGCCTCCTGTAGTGGCCAATTATCATGAGTAACGTGTAAGTTATGGTCTTTTTAATATTCTAAATAAATCCATAGGCAGCTGCCTTTGCCGTTTTTCAAAAAAACGACGTAGAGATAATCCAATTTCGAGAATGCCCCACTGTTACCCATGGTATAAGGTTTACAAAGCCTCCTGGAGTGGCCAATTATCACGAGTAACGAGAAAGTTATGGCCTTTTTAATAAATAAATCAATAGGCAGCTGCCTTTGACGTTTCTCACAAAAACGATACCCCAAATACTGTTCTTCGATACCCCAAATACTGTTCATCGATACCCCAATCCCCAAATACTGTTCATCGATACCCCAATGGTCCTTCAATATCCCAAATAATGTTCATCGATACCCCAATGGTCCTTCGATACCCTAAATACTGTTCATCGATACCCCAAACCCCAAACCCCAAATACTGTTCATCGATACCCCAAATACTATTCATCGATACTCTAAACCCCAAACCCCAAATACTGTTCATCGATACCCCAATGGTCCTTCGATATCCCAAATACTGTTCATCGATACCCCAAATATTGTTTATCGATACCCCAAATACTGTTTATCGATACCCCAAATACTGTTTATCGATACCCAAATGGTCCATCGATGCCCCAAATACTGTTCATCGATACCCCAAATACTGCCTTTGCCATTTTTCAGAAAAACGATGGAGAGATAATCTAATTTCGAGAATGCCCAACTGTTACACATGGAATAAGGTTTCCAACGCCTCCTGTAGTGGCCAATTATCACGAGTAACGAGAAATTTATGCCCTTTTTAATATTCTAAATAAATCCATAGGCGCTGCCTTTGCCGTTTTTTAGAAAAACGACGGAGAGATAATCCAATTTCGAGAATGCCCAACTGTTACCCATAGAATAAGGTTTCCAACGCCTCCTGTAGTGGCCAATTTTCACGAGTAACGTGAAAGTTATGGCCTTTTTAATATTCTAAATAAATCCATAAGCAGCTGCCTTTGCCGTTTTTCAGAAAAACGACGGAGAGATAATTCAATTTTGAGAATGTCCAACTGTTACCCATGGAATAAGGTTTCCAACGCCTCCTGTAGTGGCCAATTATCACGAGTAACGTGAAAGTTATGGCCTTTTTAATATTCTAAATAAATCCATAGGCAGCAGCTGCCTTTGCCGTTTTTCAGAAAAACGACGGAGAGATAATCCAATTTTGAGAATGTCCAACTGTTACCCATGGAATAAGGTTTCCAACGCCTCCTGTAGTGGCCAATTATCACGAGTAACGTGAAAGTTATGGCCTTTTTAATATTCTAAATAAATCCATAGGCAGCAGCTGCCTTTGCCGTTTTTCAGAAAAACGACGGAGAGATAATCCAATTTTGAGAATGTCCAACTGTTACCCATGGAATAAGGTTTCCAACGCCTCCTGTAGTGGCCAATTATCACGAGTAACGAGAAAGTTATGCCCTTTTTAATATTCTAAATAAATCCATAGGCAGCTGCCTTTGCCGTTTTTCAGAAAAACGACGGAGAGATAATCCAATTTTGAGAATGTCCAACTGTTACCCATGGAATAAGGTTTCCAACGCCTCCTGTAGTGGCCAATTATCACGAGTAACGTGAAAGTTATGGCCTTTTTAATATTCTAAATAAATCCATAGGCAGCTGCTTTTGCCGTTTTTCAGAAAAACGACGGAGAGATAATCCAATTTTGAGAATGTCCAACTGTTACCCATGGAATAAGGTTTCCAACGCCTCCTGTAGTGGCCAATTATCATGAGTAACGTGTAAGTTATGGTCTTTTTAATATTCTAAATAAATCCATAGGCAGCTGCCTTTGCCGTTTTTCAAAAAAACGACGTAGAGATAATCCAATTTCGAGAATGCCCCACTGTTACCCATGGTATAAGGTTTACAAAGCCTCCTGGAGTGGCCAATTATCACGAGTAACGAGAAAGTTATGGCCTTTTTAATAAATAAATCAATAGGCAGCTGCCTTTGACGTTTCTCACAAAAACGATACCCCAAATACTGTTCTTCGATACCCCAAATACTGTTCATCGATACCCCAATCCCCAAATACTGTTCATCGATACCCCAATGGTCCTTCAATATCCCAAATAATGTTCATCGATACCCCAATGGTCCTTCGATACCCTAAATACTGTTCATCGATACCCCAAACCCCAAACCCCAAATACTGTTCATCGATACCCCAAATACTATTCATCGATACTCTAAACCCCAAACCCCAAATACTGTTCATCGATACCCCAATGGTCCTTCGATATCCCAAATACTGTTCATCGATACCCCAAATATTGTTTATCGATACCCCAAATACTGTTTATCGATACCCCAAATACTGTTTATCGATACCCAAATGGTCCATCGATGCCCCAAATACTGTTCATCGATACCCCAAATACTGTTCATCGATACCCCAAATACTGCCTTTGCCATTTTTCAGAAAAACGATGGAGAGATAATCTAATTTTGAGAATGCCCAACTGTTACACATGGAATAAGGTTTCCAACGCCTCCTGTAGTGGCCAATTATCACGAGTAACGAGAAATTTATGCCCTTTTTAATATTCTAAATAAATCCATAGGCGCTGCCTTTGCCGTTTTTTAGAAAAACGACGGAGAGATAATCCAATTTCGAGAATGCCCAACTGTTACCCATAGAATAAGGTTTCCAACGCCTCCTGTAGTGGCCAATTTTCACGAGTAACGTGAAAGTTATGGCCTTTTTAATATTCTAAATAAATCCATAAGCAGCTGCCTTTGCCGTTTTTCAGAAAAACGACGGAGAGATAATTCAATTTTGAGAATGTCCAACTGTTACCCATGGAATAAGGTTTCCAACGCTTCCTGTAGTGGCCAATTATCACGAGTAACGTGAAAGTTATGGCCTTTTTAATATTCTAAATAAATCCATAGGCAGCAGCTGCCTTTGCCGTTTTTTAGAAAAACGACGGAGAGATAATACAATTTCGAGAATGTCCAACTGTTACCCATGGAATAAGGTTTCCAACGCCTCCTGTAGTGGCCAATTATCACGAGTAACGTGAAAGTTATGGCCTTTTTAATATTCTAAATAAATCCATAGGCAGCTGCCTTTGCCGTTTTTCAGAAAAACGACGGAGAGATAATCCAATTTTGAGAATGTCCAACTGTTACCCATGGAATAAGGTTTCCAACGCCTCCTGTAGTGGCCAATTATCACGAGTAACGTGAAAGTTATGGCCTTTTTAATATTCTAAATAAATCCATAGGCAGCTGCCTTTGCCGTTTTTCAGAAAAACGACGGAGAGATAATCCAATTTCGAGAATGCCCAACTGTTACCCATAGAATAAGGTTTCCAACGCCTCCTGTAGTGGCCAATTTTCACGAGTAACGTGAAAGTTATGGCCTTTTTAATATTCTAAATAAATCCATAGGCAGCTGCTTTTGCCGTTTTTCAGAAAAACGACGGAGAGATAATCCAATTTTGAGAATGTCCAACTGTTACCCATGGAATAAGGTTTCCAACGCCTCCTGTAGTGGCCAATTATCATGAGTAACGTGTAAGTTATGGTCTTTTTAATATTCTAAATAAATCCATAGGCAGCTGCCTTTGCCGTTTTTCAAAAAAACGACGTAGAGATAATCCAATTTCGAGAATGCCCCACTGTTACCCATGGTATAAGGTTTACAAAGCCTCCTGGAGTGGCCAATTATCACGAGTAACGAGAAAGTTATGGCCTTTTTAATAAATAAATCAATAGGCAGCTGCCTTTGACGTTTCTCACAAAAACGATACCCCAAATACTGTTCTTCGATACCCCAAATACTGTTCATCGATACCCCAATCCCCAAATACTGTTCATCGATACCCCAATGGTCCTTCAATATCCCAAATAATGTTCATCGATACCCCAATGGTCCTTCGATACCCTAAATACTGTTCATCGATACCCCAAACCCCAAACCCCAAATACTGTTCATCGATACCCCAAATACTATTCATCGATACTCTAAACCCCAAACCCCAAATACTGTTCATCGATACCCCAATGGTCCTTCGATATCCCAAATACTGTTCATCGATACCCCAAATATTGTTTATCGATACCCCAAATACTGTTTATCGATACCCCAAATACTGTTTATCGATACCCAAATGGTCCATCGATGCCCCAAATACTGTTCATCGATACCCCAAATACTGCCTTTGCCATTTTTCAGAAAAACGATGGAGAGATAATCTAATTTCGAGAATGCCCAACTGTTACACATGGAATAAGGTTTCCAACGCCTCCTGTAGTGGCCAATTATCACGAGTAACGAGAAATTTATGCCCTTTTTAATATTCTAAATAAATCCATAGGCGCTGCCTTTGCCGTTTTTTAGAAAAACGACGGAGAGATAATCCAATTTCGAGAATGCCCAACTGTTACCCATAGAATAAGGTTTCCAACGCCTCCTGTAGTGGCCAATTTTCACGAGTAACGTGAAAGTTATGGCCTTTTTAATATTCTAAATAAATCCATAAGCAGCTGCCTTTGCCGTTTTTCAGAAAAACGACGGAGAGATAATTCAATTTTGAGAATGTCCAACTGTTACCTATGGAATAAGGTTTCCAACGCCTCCTGTAGTGGCCAATTATCACGAGTAACGTGAAAGTTATGGCCTTTTTAATATTCTAAATAAATCCATAGGCAGCAGCTGCCTTTGCCGTTTTTCAGAAAAACGACGGAGAGATAATCCAATTTTGAGAATGTCCAACTGTTACCCATGGAATAAGGTTTCCAACGCCTCCTGTAGTGGCCAATTATCACGAGTAACGTGAAAGTTATGGCCTTTTTAATATTCTAAATAAATCCATAGGCAGCAGCTGCCTTTGCCGTTTTTCAGAAAAACGACGGAGAGATAATCCAATTTTGAGAATGTCCAACTGTTACCCATGGAATAAGGTTTCCAACGCCTCCTGTAGTGGCCAATTATCACGAGTAACGAGAAAGTTATGCCCTTTTTAATATTCTAAATAAATCCATAGGCAGCTGCCTTTGCCGTTTTTCAGAAAAACGACGGAGAGATAATCGAATTTCGAGAATGCCCAACTGTTACCCATGGAATAAGGTTTCCAACGCCTCCTGTAATGGCCAATTATCACGAGTAACGTAAAAGTTATGGACTTTTTAATATTCTAAATAAATCCATACCTTTGCGGTTTTTCAGAAAAACGACGGAGAGATAATCCAATTTTGAGAATGTCCAACTGTTACCCATGGAATAAGGTTTCCAACGCCTCCTGTAGTGGCCAATTATCACGAGTAACGTGAAAGTTATGGCCTTTTTAATATTCTAAATAAATCCATAGGCAGCTGCCTTTGCCGTTTTTCAGAAAAACGATGGAGAGATAATCCAATTTTGAGAATGTCCAACTGTTACCTATGGAATAAGGTTTCCATAGCCTCCTGTAGTGGCCAATTATCACGAGTAACGAGAAATTTATGGCCTTTTTAATATTCTAAATAAATCCATAGGCGCTGCCTTTGCCGTTTTTTAGAAAAACGACGGAGAGATAATACAATTTCGAGAATGTCCAACTGTTACCCATGGAATAAGGTTTCCAACGCCTCCTGTAGTGGCCAATTATCACGAGTAACGTGAAAGTTATGGCCTTTTTAATATTCTAAATAAATCCATAGGCAGCTGCCTTTGCCGTTTTTCAGAAAAACGACGGAGAGATAATCCAATTTTGAGAATGTCCAACTGTTACCCATGGAATAAGGTTTCCAACGCCTCCTGTAGTGGCCAATTATCACGAGTAACGTGAAAGTTATGGCCTTTTTAATATTCTAAATAAATCCTTAGGCAGCTGCCTTTGCCGTTTTTCAGAAAAACGACGGAGAGATAATCCAATTTTGAGAATGTCCAACTGTTACCCATGGAATAAGGTTTCCAACGCCTCCTGTAGTGGCCAATTATCACGAGTAACGAGAAAGTTATGCCCTTTTTAATATTCTAAATAAATCCATAGGCAGCTGCCTTTGCCGTTTTTCAGAAAAACGACGGAGAGATAATCCAATTTTGAGAATGTCCAACTGTTACCCATGGAATAAGGTTTCCAACGCCTCCTGTAGTGGCCAATTATCACGAGTAACGTGAAAGTTATGGCCTTTTTAATATTCTAAATAAATCCATAGGCGGCAGCTGCCTTTGCCGTTTTTCAGAAAAACGACGGAGAGATAATTCAATTTTGAGAATGTCCAACTGTTACCCATGGAATAAGGTTTCCAACGCCTCCTGTAGTGGCCAATTATCACGAGTAACGTGAAAGTTATGGCCTTTTTAATATTCTAAATAAATCCATAGGCAGCAGCTGCCTTTGCCGTTTTTCAGAAAAACGACGGAGAGATAATCCAATTTTGAGAATGTCCAACTGTTACCCATGGAATAAGGTTTCCAACGCCTCCTGTAGTGGCCAATTATCACGAGTAACGTGAAAGTTATGGCCTTTTTAATATTCTAAATAAATCCATAGGCAGCAGCTGCCTTTGCCGTTTTTCAGAAAAACGACGGAGAGATAATCCAATTTTGAGAATGTCCAACTGTTACCCATGGAATAAGGTTTCCAACGCCTCCTGTAGTGGCCAATTATCACGAGTAACGAGAAAGTTATGCCCTTTTTAATATTCTAAATAAATCCATAGGCAGCTGCCTTTGCCGTTTTTCAGAAAAACGACGGAGAGATAATCGAATTTCGAGAATGCCCAACTGTTACCCATGGAATAAGGTTTCCAACGCCTCCTGTAATGGCCAATTATCACGAGTAACGTAAAAGTTATGGACTTTTTAATATTCTAAATAAATCCATACCTTTGCGGTTTTTCAGAAAAACGACGGAGAGATAATCCAATTTTGAGAATGTCCAACTGTTACCCATGGAATAAGGTTTCCAACGCCTCCTGTAGTGGCCAATTATCACGAGTAACGTGAAAGTTATGGCCTTTTTAATATTCTAAATAAATCCATAGGCAGCTGCCTTTGCCGTTTTTCAGAAAAACGATGGAGAGATAATCCAATTTTGAGAATGTCCAACTGTTACCTATGGAATAAGGTTTCCATAGCCTCCTGTAGTGGCCAATTATCACGAGTAACGAGAAATTTATGGCCTTTTTAATATTCTAAATAAATCCATAGGCGCTGCCTTTGCCGTTTTTTAGAAAAACGACGGAGAGATAATACAATTTCGAGAATGTCCAACTGTTACCCATGGAATAAGGTTTCCAACGCCTCCTGTAGTGGCCAATTATCACGAGTAACGTGAAAGTTATGGCCTTTTTAATATTCTAAATAAATCCATAGGCAGCTGCCTTTGCCGTTTTTCAGAAAAACGACGGAGAGATAATCCAATTTCGAGAATGCCCAACTGTTACCCATAGAATAAGGTTTCCAACGCCTCCTGTAGTGGCCAATTTTCACGAGTAACGTGAAAGTTATGGCCTTTTTAATATTCTAAATAAATCCATAGGCAGCTGCTTTTGCCGTTTTTCAGAAAAACGACGGAGAGATAATCCAATTTTGAGAATGTCCAACTGTTACCCATGGAATAAGGTTTCCAACGCCTCCTGTAGTGGCCAATTATCATGAGTAACGTGTAAGTTATGGTCTTTTTAATATTCTAAATAAATCCATAGGCAGCTGCCTTTGCCGTTTTTCAAAAAAACGACGTAGAGATAATCCAATTTCGAGAATGCCCCACTGTTACCCATGGTATAAGGTTTACAAAGCCTCCTGGAGTGGCCAATTATCACGAGTAACGAGAAAGTTATGGCCTTTTTAATAAATAAATCAATAGGCAGCTGCCTTTGACGTTTCTCACAAAAACGATACCCCAAATACTGTTCTTCGATACCCCAAATACTGTTCATCGATACCCCAATCCCCAAATACTGTTCATCGATACCCCAATGGTCCTTCAATATCCCAAATAATGTTCATCGATACCCCAATGGTCCTTCGATACCCTAAATACTGTTCATCGATACCCCAAACCCCAAACCCCAAATACTGTTCATCGATACCCCAAATACTATTCATCGATACTCTAAACCCCAAACCCCAAATACTGTTCATCGATACCCCAATGGTCCTTCGATATCCCAAATACTGTTCATCGATACCCCAAATATTGTTTATCGATACCCCAAATACTGTTTATCGATACCCCAAATACTGTTTATCGATACCCAAATGGTCCATCGATGCCCCAAATACTGTTCATCGATACCCCAAATACTGCCTTTGCCATTTTTCAGAAAAACGATGGAGAGATAATCTAATTTCGAGAATGCCCAACTGTTACACATGGAATAAGGTTTCCAACGCCTCCTGTAGTGGCCAATTATCACGAGTAACGAGAAATTTATGCCCTTTTTAATATTCTAAATAAATCCATAGGCGCTGCCTTTGCCGTTTTTTAGAAAAACGACGGAGAGATAATCCAATTTCGAGAATGCCCAACTGTTACCCATAGAATAAGGTTTCCAACGCCTCCTGTAGTGGCCAATTTTCACGAGTAACGTGAAAGTTATGGCCTTTTTAATATTCTAAATAAATCCATAAGCAGCTGCCTTTGCCGTTTTTCAGAAAAACGACGGAGAGATAATTCAATTTTGAGAATGTCCAACTGTTACCCATGGAATAAGGTTTCCAACGCCTCCTGTAGTGGCCAATTATCACGAGTAACGTGAAAGTTATGGCCTTTTTAATATTCTAAATAAATCCATAGGCAGCAGCTGCCTTTGCCGTTTTTCAGAAAAACGACGGAGAGATAATCCAATTTTGAGAATGTCCAACTGTTACCCATGGAATAAGGTTTCCAACGCCTCCTGTAGTGGCCAATTATCACGAGTAACGTGAAAGTTATGGCCTTTTTAATATTCTAAATAAATCCATAGGCAGCAGCTGCCTTTGCCGTTTTTCAGAAAAACGACGGAGAGATAATCCAATTTTGAGAATGTCCAACTGTTACCCATGGAATAAGGTTTCCAACGCCTCCTGTAGTGGCCAATTATCACGAGTAACGAGAAAGTTATGCCCTTTTTAATATTCTAAATAAATCCATAGGCAGCTGCCTTTGCCGTTTTTCAGAAAAACGACGGAGAGATAATCGAATTTCGAGAATGCCCAACTGTTACCCATGGAATAAGGTTTCCAACGCCTCCTGTAATGGCCAATTATCACGAGTAACGTAAAAGTTATGGACTTTTTAATATTCTAAATAAATCCATACCTTTGCGGTTTTTCACAAAAACGACGGAGAGATAATCCAATTTTGAGAATGTCCAACTGTTACCCATGGAATAAGGTTTCCAACGCCTCCTGTAGTGGCCAATTATCACGAGTAACGTGAAAGTTATGGCCTTTTTAATATTCTAAATAAATCCATAGGCAGCTGCCTTTGCCGTTTTTCAGAAAAACGACGGAGAGATAATCCAATTTTGAGAATGTCCAACTGTTACCCATGGAATAAGGTTTCCAACGCCTCCTGTAGTGACCAATTATCACGAGTAACGAGAAAGTTATGCCCTTTTTAATATTCTAAATAAATCCATAGGCAGCTGCCTTTGCCGTTTTTCAGAAAAACGACGGAGAGATAATCCAATTTTGAGAATGTCCAACTGTTACCCATGGAATAAGGTTTCCAACGCCTCCTGTAGTGGCCAATTATCACGAGTAACGTGAAAGTTATGGCCTTTTTAATATTCTAAATAAATCCATAGGCGGCAGCTGCCTTTGCCGTTTTTCAGAAAAACGACGGAGAGATAATTCAATTTTGAGAATGTCCAACTGTTACCCATGGAATAAGGTTTCCAACGCCTCCTGTAGTGGCCAATTATCACGAGTAACGTGAAAGTTATGGCCTTTTTAATATTCTAAATAAATCCATAGGCAGCAGCTGCCTTTGCCGTTTTTCAGAAAAACGACGGAGAGATAATCCAATTTTGAGAATGTCCAACTGTTACCCATGGAATAAGGTTTCCAACGCCTCCTGTAGTGGCCAATTATCACGAGTAACGTGAAAGTTATGGCCTTTTTAATATTCTAAATAAATCCATAGGCAGCAGCTGCCTTTGCCGTTTTTCAGAAAAACGACGGAGAGATAATCCAATTTTGAGAATGTCCAACTGTTACCCATGGAATAAGGTTTCCAACGCCTCCTGTAGTGGCCAATTATCACGAGTAACGAGAAAGTTATGCCCTTTTTAATATTCTAAATAAATCCATAGGCAGCTGCCTTTGCCGTTTTTCAGAAAAACGACGGAGAGATAATCGAATTTCGAGAATGCCCAACTGTTACCCATGGAATAAGGTTTCCAACGCCTCCTGTAATGGCCAATTATCACGAGTAACGTAAAAGTTATGGACTTTTTAATATTCTAAATAAATCCATACCTTTGCGGTTTTTCAGAAAAACGACGGAGAGATAATCCAATTTTGAGAATGTCCAACTGTTACCCATGGAATAAGGTTTCCAACGCCTCCTGTAGTGGCCAATTATCACGAGTAACGTGAAAGTTATGGCCTTTTTAATATTCTAAATAAATCCATAGGCAGCTGCCTTTGCCGTTTTTCAGAAAAACGATGGAGAGATAATCCAATTTTGAGAATGTCCAACTGTTACCTATGGAATAAGGTTTCCATAGCCTCCTGTAGTGGCCAATTATCACGAGTAACGAGAAATTTATGGCCTTTTTAATATTCTAAATAAATCCATAGGCGCTGCCTTTGCCGTTTTTTAGAAAAACGACGGAGAGATAATACAATTTCGAGAATGTCCAACTGTTACCCATGGAATAAGGTTTCCAACGCCTCCTGTAGTGGCCAATTATCACGAGTAACGTGAAAGTTATGGCCTTTTTAATATTCTAAATAAATCCATAGGCAGCTGCCTTTGCCGTTTTTCAGAAAAACGATGGAGAGATAATCCAATTTTGAGAATGTCCAACTGTTACCTATGGAATAAGGTTTCCATAGCCTCCTGTAGTGGCCAATTATCACGAGTAACGAGAAATTTATGGCCTTTTTAATATTCTAAATAAATCCATAGGCGCTGCCTTTGCCGTTTTTTAGAAAAACGACGGAGAGATAATCCAATTTCGAGAATGCCCAACTGTTACCCATAGAATAAGGTTTCCAACGCCTCCTGTAGTGGCCAATTTTCACGAGTAACGTGAAAGTTATGGCCTTTTTAATATTCTAAATAAATCCATACGCAGCTGCCTTTGCCGTTTTTCAGAAAAACGACGGAGAGATAATTCAATTTTGAGAATGTCCAACTGTTACCCATGGAATAAGGTTTCCAACGCCTCCTGTAGTGGCCAATTATCACGAGTAACGTGAAAGTTATGGCCTTTTTAATATTCTAAATAAATCCATAGGCAGCAGCTGCCTTTGCCGTTTTTCAGAAAAACGACGGAGAGATAATCCAATTTTGAGAATGTCCAACTGTTACCCATGGAATAAGGTTTCCAACGCCTCCTGTAGTGGCCAATTATCACGAGTAACGTGAAAGTTATGGCCTTTTTAATATTCTAAATAAATCCATAGGCAGCAGCTGCCTTTGCCGTTTTTCAGAAAAACGACGGAGAGATAATCCAATTTTGAGAATGTCCAACTGTTACCCATGGAATAAGGTTTCCAACGCCTCCTGTAGTGGCCAATTATCACGAGTAACGAGAAAGTTATGCCCTTTTTAATATTCTAAATAAATCCATAGGCAGCTGCCTTTGCCGTTTTTCAGAAAAACGACGGAGAGATAATCCAATTTTGAGAATGTCCAACTGTTACCCATGGAATAAGGTTTCCAACGCCTCCTGTAGTGGCCAATTATCACGAGTAACGTGAAAGTTATGGCCTTTTTAATATTCTAAATAAATCCATAGGCAGCTGCTTTTGCCGTTTTTCAGAAAAACGACGGAGAGATAATCCAATTTTGAGAATGTCCAACTGTTACCCATGGAATAAGGTTTCCAACGCCTCCTGTAGTGGCCAATTATCATGAGTAACGTGTAAGTTATGGTCTTTTTAATATTCTAAATAAATCCATAGGCAGCTGCCTTTGCCGTTTTTCAAAAAAACGACGTAGAGATAATCCAATTTCGAGAATGCCCCACTGTTACCCATGGTATAAGGTTTACAAAGCCTCCTGGAGTGGCCAATTATCACGAGTAACGAGAAAGTTATGGCCTTTTTAATAAATAAATCAATAGGCAGCTGCCTTTGACGTTTCTCACAAAAACGATACCCCAAATACTGTTCTTCGATACCCCAAATACTGTTCATCGATACCCCAATCCCCAAATACTGTTCATCGATACCCCAATGGTCCTTCAATATCCCAAATAATGTTCATCGATACCCCAATGGTCCTTCGATACCCTAAATACTGTTCATCGATACCCCAAACCCCAAACCCCAAATACTGTTCATCGATACCCCAAATACTATTCATCGATACTCTAAACCCCAAACCCCAAATACTGTTCATCGATACCCCAATGGTCCTTCGATATCCCAAATACTGTTCATCGATACCCCAAATATTGTTTATCGATACCCCAAATACTGTTTATCGATACCCCAAATACTGTTTATCGATACCCAAATGGTCCATCGATGCCCCAAATATTGTTCATCGATACCCCAAATACTGCCTTTGCCATTTTTCAGAAAAACGATGGAGAGATAATCTAATTTCGAGAATGCCCAACTGTTACACATGGAATAAGGTTTCCAACGCCTCCTGTAGTGGCCAATTATCACGAGTAACGAGAAATTTATGCCCTTTTTAATATTCTAAATAAATCCATAGGCGCTGCCTTTGCCGTTTTTTAGAAAAACGACGGAGAGATAATCCAATTTCGAGAATGCCCAACTGTTACCCATAGAATAAGGTTTCCAACGCCTCCTGTAGTGGCCAATTTTCACGAGTAACGTGAAAGTTATGGCCTTTTTAATATTCTAAATAAATCCATAAGCAGCTGCCTTTGCCGTTTTTCAGAAAAACGACGGAGAGATAATTCAATTTTGAGAATGTCCAACTGTTACCCATGGAATAAGGTTTCCAACGCCTCCTGTAGTGGCCAATTATCACGAGTAACGTGAAAGTTATGGCCTTTTTAATATTCTAAATAAATCCATAGGCAGCAGCTGCCTTTGCCGTTTTTCAGAAAAACGACGGAGAGATAATCCAATTTTGAGAATGTCCAACTGTTACCCATGGAATAAGGTTTCCAACGCCTCCTGTAGTGGCCAATTATCACGAGTAACGTGAAAGTTATGGCCTTTTTAATATTCTAAATAAATCCATAGGCAGCAGCTGCCTTTGCCGTTTTTCAGAAAAACGACGGAGAGATAATCCAATTTTGAGAATGTCCAACTGTTACCCATGGAATAAGGTTTCCAACGCCTCCTGTAGTGGCCAATTATCACGAGTAACGAGAAAGTTATGCCCTTTTTAATATTCTAAATAAATCCATAGGCAGCTGCCTTTGCCGTTTTTCAGAAAAACGACGGAGAGATAATCCAATTTTGAGAATGTCCAACTGTTACCCATGGAATAAGGTTTCCAACGCCTCCTGTAGTGGCCAATTATCACGAGTAACGTGAAAGTTATGGCCTTTTTAATATTCTAAATAAATCCATAGGCAGCTGCTTTTGCCGTTTTTCAGAAAAACGACGGAGAGATAATCCAATTTTGAGAATGTCCAACTGTTACCCATGGAATAAGGTTTCCAACGCCTCCTGTAGTGGCCAATTATCATGAGTAACGTGTAAGTTATGGTCTTTTTAATATTCTAAATAAATCCATAGGCAGCTGCCTTTGCCGTTTTTCAAAAAAACGACGTAGAGATAATCCAATTTCGAGAATGCCCCACTGTTACCCATGGTATAAGGTTTACAAAGCCTCCTGGAGTGGCCAATTATCACGAGTAACGAGAAAGTTATGGCCTTTTTAATAAATAAATCAATAGGCAGCTGCCTTTGACGTTTCTCACAAAAACGATACCCCAAATACTGTTCTTCGATACCCCAAATACTGTTCATCGATACCCCAATCCCCAAATACTGTTCATCGATACCCCAATGGTCCTTCAATATCCCAAATAATGTTCATCGATACCCCAATGGTCCTTCGATACCCTAAATACTGTTCATCGATACCCCAAACCCCAAACCCCAAATACTGTTCATCGATACCCCAAATACTATTCATCGATACTCTAAACCCCAAACCCCAAATACTGTTCATCGATACCCCAATGGTCCTTCGATATCCCAAATACTGTTCATCGATACCCCAAATATTGTTTATCGATACCCCAAATACTGTTTATCGATACCCCAAATACTGTTTATCGATACCCAAATGGTCCATCGATGCCCCAAATACTGTTCATCGATACCCCAAATACTGTTCATCGATACCCCAAATACTGCCTTTGCCATTTTTCAGAAAAACGATGGAGAGATAATCTAATTTCGAGAATGCCCAACTGTTACACATGGAATAAGGTTTCCAACGCCTCCTGTAGTGGCCAATTATCACGAGTAACGAGAAATTTATGCCCTTTTTAATATTCTAAATAAATCCATAGGCGCTGCCTTTGCCGTTTTTTAGAAAAACGACGGAGAGATAATCCAATTTCGAGAATGCCCAACTGTTACCCATAGAATAAGGTTTCCAACGCCTCCTGTAGTGGCCAATTTTCACGAGTAACGTGAAAGTTATGGCCTTTTTAATATTCTAAATAAATCCATAAGCAGCTGCCTTTGCCGTTTTTCAGAAAAACGACGGAGAGATAATTCAATTTTGAGAATGTCCAACTGTTACCCATGGAATAAGGTTTCCAACGCTTCCTGTAGTGGCCAATTATCACGAGTAACGTGAAAGTTATGGCCTTTTTAATATTCTAAATAAATCCATAGGCAGCAGCTGCCTTTGCCGTTTTTCAGAAAAACGACGGAGAGATAATCCAATTTTGAGAATGTCCAACTGTTACCCATGGAATAAGGTTTCCAACGCCTCCTGTAGTGGCCAATTATCACGAGTAACGTGAAAGTTATGGCCTTTTTAATATTCTAAATAAATCCATAGGCAGCAGCTGCCTTTGCCGTTTTTCAGAAAAACGACGGAGAGATAATCCAATTTTGAGAATGTCCAACTGTTACCCATGGAATAAGGTTTCCAACGCCTCCTGTAGTGGCCAATTATCACGAGTAACGAGAAAGTTATGCCCTTTTTAATATTCTAAATAAATCCATAGGCAGCTGCCTTTGCCGTTTTTCAGAAAAACGACGGAGAGTTAATCCAATTTTGAGAATGTCCAACTGTTACCCATGGAATAAGGTTTCCAACGCCTCCTGTAGTGGCCAATTATCACGAGTAACGTGAAAGTTATGGCCTTTTTAATATTCTAAATAAATCCATAGGCAGCTGCTTTTGCCGTTTTTCAGAAAAACGACGGAGAGATAATCCAATTTTGAGAATGTCCAACTGTTACCCATGGAATAAGGTTTCCAACGCCTCCTGTAGTGGCCAATTATCATGAGTAACGTGTAAGTTATGGTCTTTTTAATATTCTAAATAAATCCATAGGCAGCTGCCTTTGCCGTTTTTCAAAAAAACGACGTAGAGATAATCCAATTTCGAGAATGCCCCACTGTTACCCATGGTATAAGGTTTACAAAGCCTCCTGGAGTGGCCAATTATCACGAGTAACGAGAAAGTTATGGCCTTTTTAATAAATAAATCAATAGGCAGCTGCCTTTGACGTTTCTCACAAAAACGATACCCCAAATACTGTTCTTCGATACCCCAAATACTGTTCATCGATACCCCAATCCCCAAATACTGTTCATCGATACCCCAATGGTCCTTCAATATCCCAAATAATGTTCATCGATACCCCAATGGTCCTTCGATACCCTAAATACTGTTCATCGATACCCCAAACCCCAAACCCCAAATACTGTTCATCGATACCCCAAATACTATTCATCGATACTCTAAACCCCAAACCCCAAATACTGTTCATCGATACCCCAATGGTCCTTCGATATCCCAAATACTGTTCATCGATACCCCAAATATTGTTTATCGATACCCCAAATACTGTTTATCGATACCCCAAATACTGTTTATCGATACCCAAATGGTCCATCGATGCCCCAAATACTGTTCATCGATACCCCAAATACTGCCTTTGCCATTTTTCAGAAAAACGATGGAGAGATAATCTAATTTCGAGAATGCCCAACTGTTACACATGGAATAAGGTTTCCAACGCCTCCTGTAGTGGCCAATTATCACGAGTAACGAGAAATTTATGCCCTTTTTAATATTCTAAATAAATCCATAGGCGCTGCCTTTGCCGTTTTTTAGAAAAACGACGGAGAGATAATCCAATTTCGAGAATGCCCAACTGTTACCCATAGAATAAGGTTTCCAACGCCTCCTGTAGTGGCCAATTTTCACGAGTAACGTGAAAGTTATGGCCTTTTTAATATTCTAAATAAATCCATAAGCAGCTGCCTTTGCCGTTTTTCAGAAAAACGACGGAGAGATAATTCAATTTTGAGAATGTCCAACTGTTACCCATGGAATAAGGTTTCCAACGCCTCCTGTAGTGGCCAATTATCACGAGTAACGTGAAAGTTATGGCCTTTTTAATATTCTAAATAAATCCATAGGCAGCAGCTGCCTTTGCCGTTTTTCAGAAAAACGACGGAGAGATAATCCAATTTTGAGAATGTCCAACTGTTACCCATGGAATAAGGTTTCCAACGCCTCCTGTAGTGGCCAATTATCACGAGTAACGTGAAAGTTATGGCCTTTTTAATATTCTAAATAAATCCATAGGCAGCAGCTGCCTTTGCCGTTTTTCAGAAAAACGACGGAGAGATAATCCAATTTTGAGAATGTCCAACTGTTACCCATGGAATAAGGTTTCCAACGCCTCCTGTAGTGGCCAATTATCACGAGTAACGAGAAAGTTATGCCCTTTTTAATATTCTAAATAAATCCATAGGCAGCTGCCTTTGCCGTTTTTCAGAAAAACGACGGAGAGATAATCGAATTTCGAGAATGCCCAACTGTTACCCATGGAATAAGGTTTCCAACGCCTCCTGTAATGGCCAATTATCACGAGTAACGTAAAAGTTATGGACTTTTTAATATTCTAAATAAATCCATACCTTTGCGGTTTTTCACAAAAACGACGGAGAGATAATCCAATTTTGAGAATGTCCAACTGTTACCCATGGAATAAGGTTTCCAACGCCTCCTGTAGTGGCCAATTATCACGAGTAACGTGAAAGTTATGGCCTTTTTAATATTCTAAATAAATCCATAGGCAGCTGCCTTTGCCGTTTTTCAGAAAAACGATGGAGAGATAATCCAATTTTGAGAATGTCCAACTGTTACCTATGGAATAAGGTTTCCATAGCCTCCTGTAGTGGCCAATTATCACGAGTAACGAGAAATTTATGGCCTTTTTAATATTCTAAATAAATCCATAGGCGCTGCCTTTGCCGTTTTTTAGAAAAACGACGGAGAGATAATACAATTTCGAGAATGTCCAACTGTTACCCATGGAATAAGGTTTCCAACGCCTCCTGTAGTGGCCAATTATCACGAGTAACGTGAAAGTTATGGCCTTTTTAATATTCTAAATAAATCCATAGGCAGCTGCCTTTGCCGTTTTTCAGAAAAACGACGGAGAGATAATCCAATTTTGAGAATGTCCAACTGTTACCCATGGAATAAGGTTTCCAACGCCTCCTGTAGTGGCCAATTATCACGAGTAACGTGAAAGTTATGGCCTTTTTAATATTCTAAATAAATCCATAGGCAGCTGCCTTTGCCGTTTTTCAGAAAAACGACGGAGAGATAATCCAATTTTGAGAATGTCCAACTGTTACCCATGGAATAAGGTTTCCAACGCCTCCTGTAGTGGCCAATTATCACGAGTAACGAGAAAGTTATGCCCTTTTTAATATTCTAAATAAATCCATAGGCAGCTGCCTTTGCCGTTTTTCAGAAAAACGACGGAGAGATAATCCAATTTTGAGAATGTCCAACTGTTACCCATGGAATAAGGTTTCCAACGCCTCCTGTAGTGGCCAATTATCACGAGTAACGTGAAAGTTATGGCCTTTTTAATATTCTAAATAAATCCATAGGCGGCAGCTGCCTTTGCCGTTTTTCAGAAAAACGACGGAGAGATAATTCAATTTTGAGAATGTCCAACTGTTACCCATGGAATAAGGTTTCCAACGCCTCCTGTAGTGGCCAATTATCACGAGTAACGTGAAAGTTATGGCCTTTTTAATATTCTAAATAAATCCATAGGCAGCAGCTGCCTTTGCCGTTTTTCAGAAAAACGACGGAGAGATAATCCAATTTTGAGAATGTCCAACTGTTACCCATGGAATAAGGTTTCCAACGCCTCCTGTAGTGGCCAATTATCACGAGTAACGTGAAAGTTATGGCCTTTTTAATATTCTAAATAAATCCATAGGCAGCAGCTGCCTTTGCCGTTTTTCAGAAAAACGACGGAGAGATAATCCAATTTTGAGAATGTCCAACTGTTACCCATGGAATAAGGTTTCCAACGCCTCCTGTAGTGGCCAATTATCACGAGTAACGAGAAAGTTATGCCCTTTTTAATATTCTAAATAAATCCATAGGCAGCTGCCTTTGCCGTTTTTCAGAAAAACGACGGAGAGATAATCGAATTTCGAGAATGCCCAACTGTTACCCATGGAATAAGGTTTCCAACGCCTCCTGTAATGGCCAATTATCACGAGTAACGTAAAAGTTATGGACTTTTTAATATTCTAAATAAATCCATACCTTTGCGGTTTTTCAGAAAAACGACGGAGAGATAATCCAATTTTGAGAATGTCCAACTGTTACCCATGGAATAAGGTTTCCAACGCCTCCTGTAGTGGCCAATTATCACGAGTAACGTGAAAGTTATGGCCTTTTTAATATTCTAAATAAATCCATAGGCAGCTGCCTTTGCCGTTTTTCAGAAAAACGATGGAGAGATAATCCAATTTTGAGAATGTCCAACTGTTACCTATGGAATAAGGTTTCCATAGCCTCCTGTAGTGGCCAATTATCACGAGTAACGAGAAATTTATGGCCTTTTTAATATTCTAAATAAATCCATAGGCGCTGCCTTTGCCGTTTTTTAGAAAAACGACGGAGAGATAATACAATTTCGAGAATGTCCAACTGTTACCCATGGAATAAGGTTTCCAACGCCTCCTGTAGTGGCCAATTATCACGAGTAACGTGAAAGTTATGGCCTTTTTAATATTCTAAATAAATCCATAGGCAGCTGCCTTTGCCGTTTTTCAGAAAAACGACGGAGAGATAATCCAATTTTGAGAATGTCCAACTGTTACCCATGGAATAAGGTTTCCAACGCCTCCTGTAGTGGCCAATTATCACGAGTAACGTGAAAGTTATGGCCTTTTTAATATTCTAAATAAATCCATAGGCAGCTGCCTTTGCCGTTTTTCAGAAAAACGACGGAGAGATAATCCAATTTTGAGAATGTCCAACTGTTACCCATGGAATAAGGTTTCCAACGCCTCCTGTAGTGGCCAATTATCACGAGTAACGAGAAAGTTATGCCCTTTTTAATATTCTAAATAAATCCATAGGCAGCTGCCTTTGCCGTTTTTCAGAAAAACGACGGAGAGATAATCCAATTTTGAGAATGTCCAACTGTTACCCATGGAATAAGGTTTCCAACGCCTCCTGTAGTGGCCAATTATCACGAGTAACGTGAAAGTTATGGCCTTTTTAATATTCTAAATAAATCCATAGGCGGCAGCTGCCTTTGCCGTTTTTCAGAAAAACGACGGAGAGATAATTCAATTTTGAGAATGTCCAACTGTTACCCATGGAATATGGTTTCCAACGCCTCCTGTAGTGGCCAATTATCACGAGTAACGTGAAAGTTATGGCCTTTTTAATATTCTAAATAAATCCATAGGCAGCAGCTGCCTTTGCCGTTTTTCAGAAAAACGACGGAGAGATAATCCAATTTTGAGAATGTCCAACTGTTACCCATGGAATAAGGTTTCCAACGCCTCCTGTAGTGGCCAATTATCACGAGTAACGTGAAAGTTATGGCCTTTTTAATATTCTAAATAAATCCATAGGCAGCAGCTGCCTTTGCCGTTTTTCAGAAAAACGACGGAGAGATAATCCAATTTGGAGAATGTCCAACTGTTACCCATGGAATAAGGTTTCCAACGCCTCCTGTAGTGGCCAATTATCACGAGTAACGAGAAATTTATGGCCTTTTTAATATTCTAAATAAATCCATAGGCGCTGCCTTTGCCGTTTTTTAGAAAAACGACGGAGAGATAATACAATTTCGAGAATGTCCAACTGTTACCCATGGAATAAGGTTTCCAACGCCTCCTGTAGTGGCCAATTATCACGAGTAACGTGAAAGTTATGGCCTTTTTAATATTCTAAATAAATCCATAGGCAGCTGCCTTTGCCGTTTTTCAGAAAAACGACGGAGAGATAATCCAATTTTGAGAATGTCCAACTGTTACCCATGGAATAAGGTTTCCAACGCCTCCTGTAGTGGCCAATTATCACGAGTAACGAGAAATTTATGCCCTTTTTAATATTCTAAATAAATCCATAGGCAGCTGCCTTTGCCGTTTTTCAGAAAAACGACGGAGAGATAATCCAATTTTGAGAATGTCCAACTGTTACCCATGGAATAAGGTTTCCAACGCCTCCTGTAGTGGCCAATTATCACGAGTAACGTGAAAGTTATGGCCTTTTTAATATTCTAAATAAATCCATAGGCAGCTGCCTTTGCCGTTTTTCAGAAAAACGACGGAGAGATAATCCAATTTTGAGAATGTCCAACTGTTACCCATGGAATAAGGTTTCCAACGCCTCCTGTAGTGGCCAATTATCACGAGTAACGAGAAAGTTATGCCCTTTTTAATATTCTAAATAAATCCATAGGCAGCTGCCTTTGCCGTTTTTCAGAAAAACGACGGAGAGATAATCCAATTTTGAGAATGTCCAACTGTTACCCATGGAATAAGGTTTCCAACGCCTCCTGTAGTGGCCAATTATCACGAGTAACGTGAAAGTTATGGCCTTTTTAATATTCTAAATAAATCCATAGGCAGCTGCTTTTGCCGTTTTTCAGAAAAACGACAGAGAGATAATCCAATTTTGAGAATGTCCAACTGTTACCCATGGAATAAGGTTTCCAACGCCTCCTGTAGTGGCCAATTATCATGAGTAACGTGTAAGTTATGGTCTTTTTAATATTCTAAATAAATCCATAGGCAGCTGCCTTTGCCGTTTTTCAAAAAAACGACGTAGAGATAATCCAATTTCGAGAATGCCCCACTATTACCCATGGTATAAGGTTTACAAAGCCTCCTGGAGTGGCCAATTATCACGAGTAACGAGAAAGTTATGGCCTTTTTAATAAATAAATCAATAGGCAGCTGCCTTTGACGTTTCTCACAAAAACGATACCCCAAATACTGTTCTTCGATACCCCAAATACTGTTCATCGATACCCCAATCCCCAAATACTGTTCATCGATACCCCAATGGTCCTTCAATATCCCAAATAATGTTCATCGATACCCCAATGGTCCTTCGATACCCTAAATACTGTTCATCGATACCCCAAACCCCAAACCCCAAATACTGTTCATCGATACCCCAAATACTATTCATCGATACTCTAAACCCCAAACCCCAAATACTGTTCATCGATACCCCAATGGTCCTTCGATATCCCAAATACTGTTCATCGATACCCCAAATATTGTTTATCGATACCCCAAATACTGTTTATCGATACCCAAATGGTCCATTGATGCCCCAAATACTGTTCATCGATACCCCAAATACTGTTCATCGATACCCCAAATACTGCCTTTGCCATTTTTCAGAAAAACGATGGAGAGATAATCTAATTTCGAGAATGCCCAACTGTTACACATGGAATAAGGTTTCCAACGCCTCCTGTAGTGGCCAATTATCACGAGTAACGAGAAATTTATGCCCTTTTTAATATTCTAAATAAATCCATAGGCGCTGCCTTTGCCGTTTTTTAGAAAAACGACGGAGAGATAATCCAATTTCGAGAATGCCCAACTGTTACCCATAGAATAAGGTTTCCAACGCCTCCTGTAGTGGCCAATTTTCACGAGTAACGTGAAAGTTATGGCCTTTTTAATATTCTAAATAAATCCATAAGCAGCTGCCTTTGCCGTTTTTCAGAAAAACGACGGAGAGATAATTCAATTTTGAGAATGTCCAACTGTTACCCATGGAATAAGGTTTCCAACGCCTCCTGTAGTGGCCAATTATCACGAGTAACGTGAAAGTTATGGCCTTTTTAATATTCTAAATAAATCCATAGGCAGCAGCTGCCTTTGCCGTTTTTCAGAAAAACGACGGAGAGATAATCCAATTTTGAGAATGTCCAACTGTTACCCATGGAATAAGGTTTCCAACGCCTCCTGTAGTGCCCAATTATCACGAGTAACGTGAAAGTTATGGCCTTTTTAATATTCTAAATAAATCCATAGGCAGCAGCTGCCTTTGCCGTTTTTCAGAAAAACGACGGAGAGATAATCCAATTTTGAGAATGTCCAACTGTTACCCATGGAATAAGGTTTCCAACGCCTCCTGTAGTGGCCAATTATCACGAGTAACGAGAAAGTTATGCCCTTTTTAATATTCTAAATAAATCCATAGGCAGCTGCCTTTGCCGTTTTTCAGAAAAACGACGGAGAGATAATCGAATTTCGAGAATGCCCAACTGTTACCCATGGAATAAGGTTTCCAACGCCTCCTGTAATGGCCAATTATCACGAGTAACGTAAAAGTTATGGACTTTTTAATATTCTAAATAAATCCATACCTTTGCGGTTTTTCAGAAAAACGACGGAGAGATAATCCAATTTTGAGAATGTCCAACTGTTACCCATGGAATAAGGTTTCCAACGCCTCCTGTAGTGGCCAATTATCACGAGTAACGTGAAAGTTATGGCCTTTTTAATATTCTAAATAAATCCATAGGCAGCTGCCTTTGCCGTTTTTCAGAAAAACGATGGAGAGATAATCCAATTTTGAGAATGTCCAACTGTTACCTATGGAATAAGGTTTCCATAGCCTCCTGTAGTGGCCAATTATCACGAGTAACGAGAAATTTATGGCCTTTTTAATATTCTAAATAAATCCATAGGCGCTGCCTTTGCCGTTTTTTAGAAAAACGACGGAGAGATAATACAATTTCGAGAATGTCCAACTGTTACCCATGGAATAAGGTTTCCAACGCCTCCTGTAGTGGCCAATTATCACGAGTAACGTGAAAGTTATGGCCTTTTTAATATTCTAAATAAATCCATAGGCAGCTGCCTTTGCCGTTTTTCAGAAAAACGACGGAAACATAATCCAATTTTGAGAATGTCCAACTGTTACCCATGGAATAAGGTTTCCAACGCCTCCTGTAGTGGCCAATTATCACGAGTAACGTGAAAGTTATGGCCTTTTTAATATTCTAAATAAATCCATAGGCAGCTGCCTTTGCCGTTTTTCAGAAAAACGACGGAGAGATAATCCAATTTTGAGAATGTCCAACTGTTACCCATGGAATAAGGTTTCCAACGCCTCCTGTAGTGGCCAATTATCACGAGTAACGAGAAAGTTATGCCCTTTTTAATATTCTAAATAAATCCATAGGCAGCTGCCTTTGCCGTTTTTCAGAAAAACGACGGAGAGATAATCCAATTTTGAGAATGTCCAACTGTTACCCATGGAATAAGGTTTCCAACGCCTCCTGTAGTGGCCAATTATCACGAGTAACGTGAAAGTTATGGCCTTTTTAATATTCTAAATAAATCCATAGGCAGCTGCTTTTGCCGTTTTTCAGAAAAACGACGGAGAGATAATCCAATTTTGAGAATGTCCAACTGTTACCCATGGAATAAGGTTTCCAACGCCTCCTGTAGTGGCCAATTATCATGAGTAACGTGTAAGTTATGGTCTTTTTAATATTCTAAATAAATCCATAAGCAGCTGCCATTGCCGTTTTTCAAAAAAACGACGTAGAGATAATCTAATTTCGAGAATGCCCCACTGTTACCCATGGTATAAGGTTTACAAAGCCTCCTGGAGTGGCCAATTATCACGAGTAACGAGAAAGTTATGGTCTTTTTAATAAATAAATCAATAGGCAGCTGCCTTTGACGTTTCTCACAAAAACGATACCCCAAATACTGTTCTTCGATACCCCAAATACTGTTCATCGATACCCCAATCCCCAAATACTGTTCATCGATACCCCAATGGTCCTTCAATATCCCAAATAATGTTCATCGATACCCCAATGGTCCTTCGATACCCTAAATACTGTTCATCGATACCCCAAACCCCAAACCCCAAATACTGTTCATCGATACCCCAAATACTATTCATCGATACTCTAAACCCCAAACCCCAAATACTGTTCATCGATACCCCAATGGTCCTTCGATATCCCAAATACTGTTCATCGATACCCCAAATATTGTTTATCGATACCCCAAATACTGTTTATCGATACCCCAAATACTGTTTATCGATACCCAAATGGTCCATCGATGCCCCAAATACTGTTCATCGATACCCCAAATACTGTTCATCGATACCCCAAATACTGCCTTTGCCATTTTTCAGAAAAACGATGGAGAGATAATCTAATTTCGAGAATGCCCAACTGTTACACATGGAATAAGGTTTCCAACGCCTCCTGTAGTGGCCAATTATCACGAGTAACGAGAAATTTATGCCCTTTTTAATATTCTAAATAAATCCATAGGCGCTGCCTTTGCCGTTTTTTAGAAAAACGACGGAGAGATAATCCAATTTCGAGAATGCCCAACTGTTACCCATAGAATAAGGTTTCCAACGCCTCCTGTAGTGGCCAATTTTCACGAGTAACGTGAAAGTTATGGCCTTTTTAATATTCTAAATAAATCCATAAGCAGCTGCCTTTGCCGTTTTTCAGAAAAACGACGGAGAGATAATCGAATTTCGAGAATGCCCAACTGTTACCCATGGAATAAGGTTTCCAACGCCTCCTGTAATGGCCAATTATCACGAGTAACGTAAAAGTTATGGACTTTTTAATATTCTAAATAAATCCATACCTTTGCGGTTTTTCAGAAAAACGACGGAGAGATAATCCAATTTTGAGAATGTCCAACTGTTACCCATGGAATAAGGTTTCCAACGCCTCCTGTAGTGGCCAATTATCACGAGTAACGTGAAAGTTATGGCCTTTTTAATATTCTAAATAAATCCATAGGCAGCTGCCTTTGCCGTTTTTCAGAAAAACGATGGAGAGATAATCCAATTTTGAGAATGTCCAACTGTTACCTATGGAATAAGGTTTCCATAGCCTCCTGTAGTGGCCAATTATCACGAGTAACGAGAAATTTATGGCCTTTTTAATATTCTAAATAAATCCATAGGCGCTGCCTTTGCCGTTTTTTAGAAAAACGACGGAGAGATAATACAATTTCGAGAATGTCCAACTGTTACCCATGGAATAAGGTTTCCAACGCCTCCTGTAGTGGCCAATTATCACGAGTAACGTGAAAGTTATGGCCTTTTTAATATTCTAAATAAATCCATAGGCAGCTGCCTTTGCCGTTTTTCAGAAAAACGACGGAAACATAATCCAATTTTGAGAATGTCCAACTGTTACCCATGGAATAAGGTTTCCAACGCCTCCTGTAGTGGCCAATTATCACGAGTAACGTGAAAGTTATGGCCTTTTTAATATTCTAAATAAATCCATAGGCAGCTGCCTTTGCCGTTTTTCAGAAAAACGACGGAGAGATAATCCAATTTTGAGAATGTCCAACTGTTACCCATGGAATAAGGTTTCCAACGCCTCCTGTAGTGGCCAATTATCACGAGTAACGAGAAAGTTATGCCCTTTTTAATATTCTAAATAAATCCATAGGCAGCTGCCTTTGCCGTTTTTCAGAAAAACGACGGAGAGATAATCCAATTTTGAGAATGTCCAACTGTTACCCATGGAATAAGGTTTCCAACGCCTCCTGTAGTGGCCAATTATCACGAGTAACGTGAAAGTTATGGCCTTTTTAATATTCTAAATAAATCCATAGGCAGCTGCTTTTGCCGTTTTTCAGAAAAACGACGGAGAGATAATCCAATTTTGAGAATGTCCAACTGTTACCCATGGAATAAGGTTTCCAACGCCTCCTGTAGTGGCCAATTATCATGAGTAACGTGTAAGTTATGGTCTTTTTAATATTCTAAATAAATCCATAAGCAGCTGCCATTGCCGTTTTTCAAAAAAACGACGTAGAGATAATCTAATTTCGAGAATGCCCCACTGTTACCCATGGTATAAGGTTTACAAAGCCTCCTGGAGTGGCCAATTATCACGAGTAACGAGAAAGTTATGGTCTTTTTAATAAATAAATCAATAGGCAGCTGCCTTTGACGTTTCTCACAAAAACGATACCCCAAATACTGTTCTTCGATACCCCAAATACTGTTCATCGATACCCCAATCCCCAAATACTGTTCATCGATACCCCAATGGTCCTTCAATATCCCAAATAATGTTCATCGATACCCCAATGGTCCTTCGATACCCTAAATACTGTTCATCGATACCCCAAACCCCAAACCCCAAATACTGTTCATCGATACCCCAAATACTATTCATCGATACTCTAAACCCCAAACCCCAAATACTGTTCATCGATACCCCAATGGTCCTTCGATATCCCAAATACTGTTCATCGATACCCCAAATATTGTTTATCGATACCCCAAATACTGTTTATCGATACCCCAAATACTGTTTATCGATACCCAAATGGTCCATCGATGCCCCAAATACTGTTCATCGATACCCCAAATACTGTTCATCGATACCCCAAATACTGCCTTTGCCATTTTTCAGAAAAACGATGGAGAGATAATCTAATTTCGAGAATGCCCAACTGTTACACATGGAATAAGGTTTCCAACGCCTCCTGTAGTGGCCAATTATCACGAGTAACGAGAAATTTATGCCCTTTTTAATATTCTAAATAAATCCATAGGCGCTGCCTTTGCCGTTTTTTAGAAAAACGACGGAGAGATAATCCAATTTCGAGAATGCCCAACTGTTACCCATAGAATAAGGTTTCCAACGCCTCCTGTAGTGGCCAATTTTCACGAGTAACGTGAAAGTTATGGCCTTTTTAATATTCTAAATAAATCCATAAGCAGCTGCCTTTGCCGTTTTTCAGAAAAACGACGGAGAGATAATTCAATTTTGAGAATGTCCAACTGTTACCCATGGAATAAGGTTTCCAACGCCTCCTGTAGTGGCCAATTATCACGAGTAACGTGAAAGTTATGGCCTTTTTAATATTCTAAATAAATCCATAGGCAGCAGCTGCCTTTGCCGTTTTTCAGAAAAACGACGGAGAGATAATCCAATTTTGAGAATGTCCAACTGTTACCCATGGAATAAGGTTTCCAACGCCTCCTGTAGTGCCCAATTATCACGAGTAACGTGAAAGTTATGGCCTTTTTAATATTCTAAATAAATCCATAGGCAGCAGCTGCCTTTGCCGTTTTTCAGATAAACGGAGAGATAATCCAATTTTGAGAATGTCCAACTGTTACCCATGGAATAAGGTTTCCAACGCCTCCTGTAGTGGCCAATTATCACGAGTAACGAGAAAGTTATGCCCTTTTTAATATTCTAAATAAATCCATAGGCAGCTGCCTTTGCCGTTTTTCAGAAAAACGACGGAGAGATAATCGAATTTCGAGAATGCCCAACTGTTACCCATGGAATAAGGTTTCCAACGCCTCCTGTAATGGCCAATTATCACGAGTAACGTAAAAGTTATGGACTTTTTAATATTCTAAATAAATCCATACCTTTGCGGTTTTTCAGAAAAACGACGGAGAGATAATCCAATTTTGAGAATGTCCAACTGTTACCCATGGAATAAGGTTTCCAACGCCTCCTGTAGTGGCCAATTATCACGAGTAACGTGAAAGTTATGGCCTTTTTAATATTCTAAATAAATCCATAGGCAGCTGCCTTTGCCGTTTTTCAGAAAAACGATGGAGAGATAATCCAATTTTGAGAATGTCCAACTGTTACCTATGGAATAAGGTTTCCATAGCCTCCTGTAGTGGCCAATTATCACGAGTAACGAGAAATTTATGGCCTTTTTAATATTCTAAATAAATCCATAGGCGCTGCCTTTGCCGTTTTTTAGAAAAACGACGGAGAGATAATACAATTTCGAGAATGTCCAACTGTTACCCATGGAATAAGGTTTCCAACGCCTCCTGTAGTGGCCAATTATCACGAGTAACGTGAAAGTTATGGCCTTTTTAATATTCTAAATAAATCCATAGGCAGCTGCCTTTGCCGTTTTTCAGAAAAACGATGGAGACATAATCCAATTTTGAGAATGTCCAACTGTTACCCATGGAATAAGGTTTCCAACGCCTCCTGTAGTGGCCAATTATCACGAGTAACGTGAAAGTTATGGCCTTTTTAATATTCTAAATAAATCCATAGGCAGCTGCCTTTGCCGTTTTTCAGAAAAACGACGGAGAGATAATCCAATTTTGAGAATGTCCAACTGTTACCCATGGAATAAGGTTTCCAACGCCTCCTGTAGTGGCCAATTATCACGAGTAACGAGAAAGTTATGCCCTTTTTAATATTCTAAATAAATCCATAGGCAGCTGCCTTTGCCGTTTTTCAGAAAAACGACGGAGAGATAATCCAATTTTGAGAATGTCCAACTGTTACCCATGGAATAAGGTTTCCAACGCCTCCTGTAGTGGCCAATTATCACAAGTAACGTGAAAGTTATGGCCTTTTTAATATTCTAAATAAATCCATAGGCAGCTGCTTTTGCCGTTTTTCAGAAAAACGACGGAGAGATAATCCAATTTTGAGAATGTCCAACTGTTACCCATGGAATAAGGTTTCCAACGCCTCCTGTAGTGGCCAATTATCATGAGTAACGTGTAAGTTATGGTCTTTTTAATATTCTAAATAAATCCATAAGCAGCTGCCATTGCCGTTTTTCAAAAAAACGACGTAGAGATAATCCAATTTCGAGAATGCCCCACTGTTACCCATGGTATAAGGTTTACAAAGCCTCCTGGAGTGGCCAATTATCACGAGTAACGAGAAAGTTATGGCCTTTTTAATAAATAAATCAATAGGCAGCTGCCTTTGACGTTTCTCACAAAAACGATACCCCAAATACTGTTCTTCGATACCCCAAATACTGTTCATCGATACCCCAATCCCCAAATACTGTTCATCGATACCCCAATGGTCCTTCAATATCCCAAATAATGTTCATCGATACCCCAATGGTCCTTCGATACCCTAAATACTGTTCATCGATACCCCAAACCCCAAACCCCAAATACTGTTCATCGATACCCCAAATACTATTCATCGATACTCTAAACCCCAAACCCCAAATACTGTTCATCGATACCCCAATGGTCCTTCGATATCCCAAATACTGTTCATCGATACCCCAAATATTGTTTATCGATACCCCAAATACTGTTTATCGATACCCCAAATACTGTTTATCGATACCCAAATGGTCCATCGATGCCCCAAATACTGTTCATCGATACCCCAAATACTGCCTTTGCCATTTTTCAGAAAAACGATGGAGAGATAATCTAATTTCGAGAATGCCCAACTGTTACACATGGAATAAGGTTTCCAACGCCTCCTGTAGTGGCCAATTATCACGAGTAACGAGAAATTTATGCCCTTTTTAATATTCTAAATAAATCCATAGGCGCTGCCTTTGCCGTTTTTTAGAAAAACGACGGAGAGATAATCCAATTTCGAGAATGCCCAACTGTTACCCATAGAATAAGGTTTCCAACGCCTCCTGTAGTGGCCAATTTTCACGAGTAACGTGAAAGTTATGGCCTTTTTAATATTCTAAATAAATCCATAAGCAGCTGCCTTTGCCGTTTTTCAGAAAAACGACGGAGAGATAATTCAATTTTGAGAATGTCCAACTGTTACCCATGGAATAAGGTTTCCAACGCCTCCTGTAGTGGCCAATTATCACGAGTAACGTGAAAGTTATGGCCTTTTTAATATTCTAAATAAATCCATAGGCAGCAGCTGCCTTTGCCGTTTTTCAGAAAAACGACGGAGAGATAATCCAATTTTGAGAATGTCCAACTGTTACCCATGGAATAAGGTTTCCAACGCCTCCTGTAGTGGCCAATTATCACGAGTAACGTGAAAGTTATGGCCTTTTTAATATTCTAAATAAATCCATAGGCAGCAGCTGCCTTTGCCGTTTTTCAGAAAAACGACGGAGAGATAATCCAATTTTGAGAATGTCCAACTGTTACCCGTGGAATAAGGTTTCCAACGCCTCCTGTAGTGGCCAATTATCACGAGTAACGAGAAAGTTATGCCCTTTTTAATATTCTAAATAAATCCATAGGCAGCTGCCTTTGCCGTTTTTCAGAAAAACGACGGAGAGATAATCGAATTTCGAGAATGCCCAACTGTTACCCATGGAATAAGGTTTCCAACGCCTCCTGTAATGGCCAATTATCACGAGTAACGTAAAAGTTATGGACTTTTTAATATTCTAAATAAATCCATACCTTTGCGGTTTTTCAGAAAAACGACGGAGAGATAATCCAATTTTGAGAATGTCCAACTGTTACCCATGGAATAAGGTTTCCAACGCCTCCTGTAGTGGCCAATTATCACGAGTAACGTGAAAGTTATGGCCTTTTTAATATTCTAAATAAATCCATAGGCAGCTGCCTTTGCCGTTTTTCAGAAAAACGATGGAGAGATAATCCAATTTTGAGAATGTCCAACTGTTACCTATGGAATAAGGTTTCCATAGCCTCCTGTAGTGGCCAATTATCACGAGTAACGAGAAATTTATGGCCTTTTTAATATTCTAAATAAATCCATAGGCGCTGCCTTTGCCGTTTTTTAGAAAAACGACGGAGAGATAATACAATTTCGAGAATGTCCAACTGTTACCCATGGAATAAGGTTTCCAACGCCTCCTGTAGTGGCCAATTATCACGAGTAACGTGAAAGTTATGACCTTTTTAATATTCTAAATAAATCCATAGGCAGCTGCCTTTGCCGTTTTTCAGAAAAACGACGGAGAGATAATCCAATTTTGAGAATGTCCAACTGTTACCCATGGAATAAGGTTTCCAACGCCTCCTGTAGTGGCCAATTATCACGAGTAACGTGAAAGTTATGGCCTTTTTAATATTCTAAATAAATCCATAGGCAGCTGCCTTTGCCGTTTTTCAGAAAAACGACGGAGAGATAATCCAATTTTGAGAATGTCCAACTGTTACCCATGGAATAAGGTTTCCAACGCCTCCTGTAGTGGCCAATTATCACGAGTAACGAGAAAGTTATGCCCTTTTTAATATTCTAAATAAATCCATAGGCAGCTGCCTTTGCCGTTTTTCAGAAAAACGACGGAGAGATAATCTAATTTTGAGAATGTCCAACTGTTACCCATGGAATAAGGTTTCCAACGCCTCCTGTAATGGCCAATTATCATGAGTAACGTGTAAGTTATGGTCTTTTTAATATTCTAAATAAATCCATAGGCAGCTGCCTTTGCCGTTTTTCAAAAAAACGACGTAGAGATAATCCAATTTCGAGAATGCCCCACTGTTACCCATGGTATAAGGTTTACAAAGCCTCCTGGAGTGGCCAATTATCACGAGTAACGAGAAAGTTATGGCCTTTTTAATAAATAAATCAATAGGCAGCTGCCTTTGACGTTTCTCACAAAAACGATACCCCAAATACTGTTCTTCGATACCCCAAATACTGTTCATCGATACCCCAATCCCCAAATACTGTTCATCGATACCCCAATGGTCCTTCAATATCCCAAATAATGTTCATCGATACCCCAATGGTCCTTCGATACCCTAAATACTGTTCATCGATACCCCAAACCCCAAACCCCAAATACTGTTCATCGATACCCCAAATACTATTCATCGATACTCTAAACCCCAAACCCCAAATACTGTTCATCGATACCCCAATGGTCCTTCGATATCCCAAATACTGTTCATCGATACCCCAAATATTGTTTATCGATACCCCAAATACTGTTTATCGATACCCCAAATACTGTTTATCGATACCCAAATGGTCCATCGATGCCCCAAATACTGTTCATCGATACCCCAAATACTGTTCATCGATACCCCAAATACTGCCTTTGCCATTTTTCAGAAAAACGATGGAGAGATAATCTAATTTCGAGAATGCCCAACTGTTACACATGGAATAAGGTTTCCAACGCCTCCTGTAGTGGCCAATTATCACGAGTAACGAGAAATTTATGCCCTTTTTAATATTCTAAATAAATCCATAGGCGTTGCCTTTGCCGATTTTTAGAAAAACGACGGAGAGATAATCCAATTTCGAGAATGCCCAACTGTTACCCATAGAATAAGGTTTCCAACGCCTCCTGTAGTGGCCAATTTTCACGAGTAACGTGAAAGTTATGGCCTTTTTAATATTCTAAATAAATCCATAAGCAGCTGCCTTTGCCGTTTTTCAGAAAAACGACGGAGAGATAATTCAATTTTGAGAATGTCTAACTGTTACCCATGGAATAAGGTTTCCAACGCCTCCTGTAGTGGCCAATTATCACGAGTAACGTGAAAGTTATGGCCTTTTTAATATTCTAAATAAATCCATAGGCAGCAGCTGCCTTTGCCGTTTTTCAATAAAACGACGGAGAGATAATCCAATTTTGAGAATGTCCAACTGTTACCCATGGAATAAGGTTTCCAACGCCTCCTGTAGTGGCCAATTATCACGAGTAACGAGAAAGTTATGCCCTTTTTAATATTCTAAATAAATCCATAGGCAGCTGCCTTTGCCGTTTTTCAGAAAAACGACGGAGAGATAATCGAATTTCGAGAATGCCCAACTGTTACCCATGGAATAAGGTTTCCAACGCCTCCTGTAATGGCCAATTATCACGAGTAACGTGAAAGTTATGGACTTTTTAATATTCTAAATAAATCCATAGGCAGCTGCCTTTGCGGTTTTTCAGAAAAACGACGGAGAGATAATCCAATTTTGAGAATGTCCAACTGTTACCCATGGAATAAGGTTTCCAACGCCTCCTGTAGTGGCCAATTATCACGAGTAACGAGAAAGTTATGCCCTTTTTAATATTCTAAATAAATCCATAGGCAGCTGCCTTTGCCGTTTTTCAGAAAAACGACGGAGAGATAATCTAATTTTGAGAATGTCCAACTGTTACCCATGGAATAAGGTTTCCAACGCCTCCTGTAGTGGCCAATTATCACGAGTAACGTGAAAATTATGGCCTTTTTAATATTCTAAATAAATCCATAGGCAGCTGCCTTTGCCGTTTTTCAGAAAAACGACGGAGAGATAATCCAATTTTGAGAATGTCCAACTGTTACCCATGGAATAAGGTTTCCAACGCCTACTGTAGTGGCCAATTATCACGAGTAACGTGAAAGTTATGGCCTTTTTAATATTCTAAATAAATCTATAGGCAGCTGCCTTTGCCGTTTTTCAGAAAAACGACGGAGAGATAATCCAATTTTGAGAATGTCCAACTGTTACCCATGGAATAAGGTTTCCAACGCCTCCTGTAGTGGCCAATTATCATGAGTAACGTGTAAGTTATGGTCTTTTTAATATTCTAAATAAATCCATAGGCAGCTGCCTTTGCCGTTTTTCAAAAAAACGACGAAGAGATAATCCAATTTCGAGAATGCCCCACTGTTACCCATGGTATAAGGTTTACAAAGCCTCCTGGAGTGGCCAATTATCACGAGTAACGAGAAAGTTATGGCCTTTTTAATAAATAAATCAATAGGCAGCTGCCTTTGACGTTTCTCACAAAAACGATACCCCAAATACTGTTCTTCGATACCCCAAATACTGTTCATCGATACCCCAATCCCCAAATACTGTTCATCGATACCCCAATGGTCCTTCAATATCCCAAATAATGTTCATCGATACCCCAATGGTCCTTCGATACCCTAAATACTGTTCATCGATACCCCAAACCCCAAACCCCAAATACTGTTCATCGATACCCCAAATACTATTCATCGATACTCTAAACCCCAAACCCCAAATACTGTTCATCGATACCCCAATGGTCCTTCGATATCCCAAATACTGTTCATCGATACCCCAAATATTGTTTATCGATACCCCAAATACTGTTTATCGATACCCCAAATACTGTTTATCGATACCCAAATGGTCCATCGATGCCCCAAATACTGTTCATCGATACCCCAAATACTGTTCATCGATACCCCAAATACTGCCTTTGCCATTTTTCAGAAAAACGATGGAGAGATAATCTAATTTCGAGAATGCCCAACTGTTACACATGGAATAAGGTTTCCAACGCCTCCTGTAGTGGCCAATTATCACGAGTAACGAGAAATTTATGCCCTTTTTAATATTCTAAATAAATCCATAGGCGTTGCCTTTGCCGATTTTTAGAAAAACGACGGAGAGATAATCCAATTTCGAGAATGCCCAACTGTTACCCATAGAATAAGGTTTCCAACGCCTCCTGTAGTGGCCAATTTTCACGAGTAACGTGAAAGTTATGGCCTTTTTAATATTCTAAATAAATCCATAAGCAGCTGCCTTTGCCGTTTTTCAGAAAAACGACGGAGAGATAATTCAATTTTGAGAATGTCTAACTGTTACCCATGGAATAAGGTTTCCAACGCCTCCTGTAGTGGCCAATTATCACGAGTAACGTGAAAGTTATGGCCTTTTTAATATTCTAAATAAATCCATAGGCAGCAGCTGCCTTTGCCGTTTTTCAATAAAACGACGGAGAGATAATCCAATTTTGAGAATGTCCAACTGTTACCCATGGAATAAGGTTTCCAACGCCTCCTGTAGTGGCCAATTATCACGAGTAACGAGAAAGTTATGCCCTTTTTAATATTCTAAATAAATCCATAGGCAGCTGCCTTTGCCGTTTTTCAGAAAAACGACGGAGAGATAATCGAATTTCGAGAATGCCCAACTGTTACCCATGGAATAAGGTTTCCAACGCCTCCTGTAATGGCCAATTATCACGAGTAACGTGAAAGTTATGGACTTTTTAATATTCTAAATAAATCCATAGGCAGCTGCCTTTGCGGTTTTTCAGAAAAACGACGGAGAGATAATCCAATTTTGAGAATGTCCAACTGTTACCCATGGAATAAGGTTTCCAACGCCTCCTGTAGTGGCCAATTATCACGAGTAACGTGAAAGTTATGGCCTTTTTAATATTTTAAATAAATCCATAGGCAGCTGCCTTTGCCGTTTTTCAGAAAAACGATGGAGAGATAATCCAATTTTGAGAATGTCCAACTGTTACCCATGGAATAAGGTTTCCAACGCCTCCTGTAGTGGCCAATTATCACGAGTAACGTGAAAGTTATGGCCTTTTTAATATTCTAAATAAATCCATAGGCAGCAGCTGCCTTTGCCGTTTTTCAGAAAAACGACGGAGAGATAATCCAATTTTGAGAATGTCCAACTATTACCCATGGAATAAGGTTTCCAACGCCTCCTGTAGTGGCCAATTATCACGAGTAACGAGAAATTTATGGCCTTTTTAATATTCTAAATAAATCCATAGGCGCTGCCTTTGCCGTTTTTTAGAAAAACGACGGAGAGATAATACAATTTCGAGAATGTCCAACTGTTACCCATGGAATAAGGTTTCCAACGCCTCCTGTAGTGGCCAATTATCACGAGTAACGAGAAATTTATGGCCTTTTTAATATTCTAAATAAATCCTTAGGCGCTGCCTTTGCCGTTTTTTAGAAAAACGACGGAGAGATAATACAATTTCGAGAATGTCCAACTGTTACCCATGGAATAAGGTTTCCAACGCCTCCTGTAGTGGCCAATTATCACGAGTAACGTGAAAGTTATGGCCTTTTTAATATTCTAAATAAATCCATAGGCAGCTGCCTTTGCCGTTTTTCAGAAAAACGACGGAGAGATAATCCAATTTTGAGAATGTCCAACTGTTACCCATGGAATAAGGTTTCCAACGCCTCCTGTAGTGGCCAATTATCACGAGTAACGTGAAAGTTATGGCCTTTTTAATATTCTAAATAAATCCATAGGCAGCTGCCTTTGCCGTTTTTCAGAAAAACGACGGAGAGATAATCCAATTTTGAGAATGTCCAACTGTTACCCATGGAATAAGGTTTCCAACGCCTCCTGTAGTGGCCAATTATCACGAGTAACGAGAAAGTTATGCCCTTTTTAATATTCTAAATAAATCCATAGGCAGCTGCCTTTGCCGTTTTTCAGAAAAACGACGGAGAGATAATCGAATTTCGAGAATGCCCAACTGTTACCCATGGAATAAGGTTTCCAACGCCTCCTGTAGTGGCCAATTATCACGAGTAACGTGAAAGTTATGCCCTTTTTAATATTCTAAATAAATCCATAGGCAGCTGCCTTTGCGGTTTTTCAGAAAAACGACGGAGAGATAATCCAATTTTGAGAATGTCCAACTGTTACCCATGGAATAAGGTTTCCAACGCCTCCTGTAGTGGCCAATTATCACGAGTAACGTGAAAGTTATGGCCTTTTTAATATTCTAAATAAATCCATAGGCAGCTGCCTTTGCCGTTTTTCAGAAAAACGATGGAGAGATAATCCAATTTTGAGAATGTCCAACTGTTACCTATGGAATAAGGTTTCCATAGCCTCTCCTGTAGTGGCCAATTTTCACGAGTAACGTGAAAGTTATGGCCTTTTTAATATTCTAAATAAATCCATAGGCAGCTGCCTTTGCCGTTTTTCAAAAAAACGACGGAGAGATAATCCAATTTCGAGAATGCCCAACTGTTACCCATGGAATAAGGTTTACAACGCCTCCTGTAGTGGCCAATTATCACAAGTAACGTGAAAGTTATGGCCTTTTTAATATTCTAAATAAATCCATAGGCAGCTGCCCTTGCCGTTTTTTAGAAAAACGACGGAGGGATAATCCAATTTCGAGAATGCCCCACTGTTACCCATGGTATAAGGTTTCCAAAGCCTCCTAGAGTGGCCAATTATCACGAGTAACGAGAAAGTTATGGCCTTTTTAATATTCTAAATAAATCCATAGGCAGCTGCCTTTGCCGTTTTTCAGAAAAACGACGGAGAGATAATCCAATTTTGAGAATGTCCAACTGTTACCCATGGAATAAGGTTTCCAACGCCTCCTGTAATGGCCAATTATCACGAGTAACGTGAAAGTTATGGCCTTTTTAATATTCTAAATAAATCCATAGGCAGCTGCCTTTGCCGTTTTTCAGAAAAACGACGGAGAGAAAATCCAATTTCGAGAATGCCCAACTGTTACCAATGGAATAAGGTTTACAAAGCCTCCTGGAGTGGCCAATTATCACGAGTAACGAGAAAGTTATGGCCTTTTTAATAAATAAATCAATAGGCAGCTGCCTTTGACGTTTCTCACAAAAACGATACCCCAAATACTGTTCTTCGATACCCCAAATACTGTTCATCGATACCCCAATGGTCCTTCGGCAGCTAACTTTGGCAGTTTCTCGAAAAAACAACGGAGAGATAATCCAATTTCGAGAATGCCCAACTGTTACACATGGAATAAGGTTTCCAAAGCCTCCTATAGTGGTCAATTATCACGAGTAACGAGAAAGATATGGCTTTTTTAATAGTCTAAATAAATCCAAAGGCAGCCTTTGGCAGTTTCTCGGAAAAACGACAGAGATATAATCCAATTTCGAGAATGCCCAACTGTTACCCATGGAAAAAGGTTTCCAAAGCCTCCTGTAGAGTACATTTACCACGAGTAACGATAATGTTATGGCCATTTTAATATTCTAAATAAATCCATAGGCAGCTGCTTTTAGCAGTTTATCGGAAAAACGACGGAGAGATAATCCAATTTCGAGAATGCCCAACTGTTACCCATGGAATAAGGTATCCAAACCCTCTTGTAGTGTTCAATTATCACGAGTAACGAGAAAGTTATGGTCTTTTTAATATTCTAAGTAAATCCATAGGCAGCTGCCTTTGCCGTTTTTCAAAAAAACGACGTAGAGATAATCCAATTTCGAGAATGCCCCACTGTTACCCATGGTATAAGGTTTACAAAGCCTCCTGGAGTGGCCAATTATCACGAGTAACGAGAAAGTTATGGCCTTTTTAATAAATAAATCAATAGGCAGCTGCCTTTGACGTTTCTCACAAAAACGATACCCCAAATACTGTTCTTCGATACCCCAAATACTGTTCATCGATACCCCAATGGTCCTTCGGCAGCTAACTTTGGCAGTTTCTCGAAAAAACAACGGAGAGATAATCCAATTTCGAGAATGCCCAACTGTTACACATGGAATAAGGTTTCCAAAGCCTCCTATAGTGGTCAATTATCACGAGTAACGAGAAAGATATGGCTTTTTTAATAGTCTAAATAAATCCAAAGGTAGCCTTTGGCAGTTTCTCGGAAAAACGACAGAGATATAATCCAATTTCGAGAATGCCCAACTGTTACCCATGGAAAAAGGTTTCCAAAGCCTCCTGTAGAGTACATTTACCACGAGTAACGATAATGTTATGGCCATTTTAATATTCTAAATAAATCCATAGGCAGCTGCTTTTAGCAGTTTATCGGAAAAACGACGGAGAGATAATCCAATTTCGAGAATGCCCAACTGTTACCCATGGAATAAGGTATCCAAACCCTCTTGTAGTGTTCAATTATCACGAGTAACGAGAAAGTTATGGTCTTTTTAATATTCTAAGTAAATCCATAGGCAGCTGCCTTTGCCGTTTTTCAAAAAAACGACGTAGAGATAATCCAATTTCGAGAATGCCCCACTGTTACCCATGGTATAAGGTTTACAAAGCCTCCTGGAGTGGCCAATTATCACGAGTAACGAGAAAGTTATGGCCTTTTTAATAAATAAATCAATAGGCAGCTGCCTTTGACGTTTCTCACAAAAACGATACCCCAAATACTGTTCTTCGATACCCCAAATACTGTTCATCGATACCCCAATCCCCAAATACTGTTCATCGATACCCCAATGGTCCTTCAATATCCCAAATAATGTTCATCGATACCCCAATGGTCCTTCGATACCCTAAATACTGTTCATCGATACCCCAAACCCCAAACCCCAAATACTGTTCATCGATACCCCAAATACTATTCATCGATACTCTAAACCCCAAACCCCAAATACTGTTCATCGATACCCCAATGGTCCTTCGATATCCCAAATACTGTTCATCGATACCCCAAATATTGTTTATCGATACCCCAAATACTGTTTATCGATACCCCAAATACTGTTTATCGATACCCAAATGGTCCATCGATGCCCCAAATACTGTTCATCGATACCCCAAATACTGTTCATCGATACCCCAAATACTGCCTTTGCCATTTTTCAGAAAAACGATGGAGAGATAATCTAATTTCGAGAATGCCCAACTGTTACACATGGAATAAGGTTTCCAACGCCTCCTGTAGTGGCCAATTATCACGAGTAACGAGAAATTTATGCCCTTTTTAATATTCTAAATAAATCCATAGGCGCTGCCTTTGCCGATTTTTAGAAAAACGACGGAGAGATAATCCAATTTCGAGAATGCCCAACTGTTACCCATAGAATAAGGTTTCCAACGCCTCCTGTAGTGGCCAATTTTCACGAGTAACGTGAAAGTTATGGCCTTTTTAATATTCTAAATAAATCCATAAGCAGCTGCCTTTGCCGTGTTTCAGAAAAACGACGGAGAGATAATTCAATTTTGAGAATGTCCAACTGTTACCCATGGAATAAGGTTTCCAACGCCTCCTGTAGTGGCCAATTATCACGAGTAACGTGAAAGTTATGGCCTTTTTAATATTCTAAATAAATCCATAGGCAGCAGCTGCCTTTGCCGTTTTTCAGTAAAACGACGGAGAGATAATCCAATTTTGAGAATGTCCAACTGTTACCCATGGAATAAGGTTTCCAACGCCTCCTGTAGTGGCCAATTATCACGAGTAACGAGAAAGTTATGCCCTTTTTAATATTCTAAATAAATCCATAGGCAGCTGCCTTTGCCGTTTTTCAGAAAAACGACGGAGAGATAATCGAATTTCGAGAATGCCCAACTGTTACCCATGGAATAAGGTTTCCAACGCCTCCTGTAATGGCCAATTATCACGAGTAACGTGAAAGTTATGGACTTTTTAATATTCTAAATAAATCCATAGGCAGCTGCCTTTGCGGTTTTTCAGAAAAACGACGTAGAGATAATCCAATTTCGAGAATGCCCAACTGTTACCCATAGAATAAGGTTTCCAACGCCTCCTGTAGTGGCCAATTTTCACGAGTAACGTGAATGTTATGGCCTTTTTAATATTCTAAATAAATCCATAAGCAGCTGCCTTTGCCGTTTTTCAGAAAAACGACGGAGAGATAATTCAATTTTGAGAATGTCCAACTGTTACCCATGGAATAAGGTTTCCAACGCCTCCTGTAGTGGCCAATTTTCACGAGTAACGTGAAAGTTATGGCCTTTTTAATATTCTAAATAAATCCATAAGCAGCTGCCTTTGCCGTTTTTCAGAAAAACGACAGAGAGATAATTCAATTTTGAGAATGTCCAACTGTTACCCATGGAATAAGGTTTCCAACGCCTCCTGTAGTGGCCAATTATCACGAGTAACGTGAAAGTTATGGTCTTTTTAATATTCTAAATAAATCCATAGGCAGCTGCCTTTGCCGTTTTTCAAAAAAACGACGTAGAGATAATCCAATTTCGAGAATGCCCCACTGTTACCCATGGTATAAGGTTTACAAAGCCTCCTGGAGTGGCCAATTATCACGAGTAACGAGAAAGTTATGGCCTTTTTAATAAATAAATCAATAGGCAGCTGCCTTTGACGTTTCTCACAAAAACGATACCCCAAATACTGTTCTTCGATACCCCAAATACTGTTCATCGATACCCCAATCCCCAAATACTGTTCATCGATACCCCAATTGTCCTTCAATATCCCAAATAATGTTCATCGATACCCCAATGGTCCTTCGATACCCTAAATACTGTTCATCGATACCCCAAACCCCAAACCCCAAATACTGTTCATCGATACCCCAAATACTATTCATCGATACTCTAAACCCCAAACCCCAAATACTGTTCATCGATACCCCAAATACTGTTTATCGATACCCCAAATACTGTTTATCGATACCCCAAATACTGTTTATCGATACCCAAATGGTCCATCGATGCCCCAAATACTGTTCATCGATACCCCAAATACTGTTCATCGATACCCCAAATACTGCCTTTGCCATTTTTCAGAAAAACGATGGAGAGATAATCTAATTTCGAGAATGCCCAACTGTTACCCATGGAATAAGGTTTCCAACGCCTCCTGTAGTGGCCAATTATCACGAGTAACGAGAAATTTATGCCCTTTTTAATATTCTAAATAAATCCATAGGCGCTGCCTTTGCCGTTTTTTAGAAAAACGACGGAGAGATAATCCAATTTCGAGAATGCCCAACTGTTACCCATAGAATAAGGTTTCCAACGCCTCCTGTAGTGGCCAATTTTCACGAGTAACGTGAAAGTTATGGCCTTTTTAATATTCTAAATAAATCCATAAGCAGCTGCCTTTGCCGTTTTTCAGAAAAACGACGGAGAGATAATTCAATTTTGAGAATGTCCAACTGTTACCCATGGAATAAGGTCTCCAACGCCTCCTGTAGTGGCCAATTATCACGAGTAACGTGAAAGTTATGGCCTTTTTAATATTCTAAATAAATCCATAGGCAACAGCTGCCTTTGCCGTTTTTCAGAAAAACGACGGAGAGATAATCCAATTTTGAGAATGTCCAACTGTTACCCATGGAATAAGGTTTCCAACGCCTCCTGTAGTGGCCAATTTTCACGAGTAACGTGAAAGTTATGGCCTTTTTAATATTCTAAATAAATCCATAAGCAGCTGCCTTTGCCGTTTTTCAGAAAAACGACGGAGAGATAATCCAATTTCGAGAATGCCCAACTGTTACCCATAGAATAAGGTTTCCAACGCCTCCTGTAGTGGCCAATTTTCACGAGTAACGTGAAAGTTATGGCCTTTTTAATATTCTAAATAAATCCATAAGCAGCTGCCTTTGCCGTTTTTCAGAAAAACGACGGAGAGATAATTCAATTTTGAGAATGTCCAACTGTTACCCATGGAATAAGGTCTCCAACGCCTCCTGTAGTGGCCAATTATCACGAGTAACGTGAAAGTTATGGCCTTTTTAATATTCTAAATAAATCCATAGGCAACAGCTGCCTTTGCCGTTTTTCAGAAAAACGACGGAGAGATAATCCAATTTTGAGAATGTCCAACTGTTACCCATGGAATAAGGTTTCCAACGCCTCCTGTAGTGGCCAATTATCACGAGTAACGAGAAAGTTATGCCCTTTTTAATATTCTAAATAAATCCATAGGCAGCTGCCTTTGCCGTTTTTCAGAAAAACGACGGAGAGATAATCGAATTTCGAGAATGCCCAACTGTTACCCATGGAATAAGGTTTCCAACGCCTCCTGTAATGGCCAATTATCACGAGTAACGTGAAAGTTATGGACTTTTTAATATTCTAAATAAATCCATAGGCAGCTGCCTTTGCCGTTTTTCACAAAAACGACGGAGAGATAATTCAATTTTGAGAATGTCCAACTGTTACCCATGGAATAAGGTTTCCAACGCCTCCTGTAGTGGCCAATTATCACGAGTAACGTGAAAGTTATGGCCTTTTTAATATTCTAAATAAATCCATAGGCAGCTGCCTTTGCCGTTTTTCAGAAAAACGATGGAGAGATAATCCAATTTTGAGAATGTCCAACTGTTACCTATGGAATAAGGTTTCCATAGCCTCCTGTAGTGGCCAATTTTCACGAGTAACGTGAAAGTTATGGCCTTTTTAATATTCTAAATAAATCCATAGGCGCTGCCTTTGCCGTTTTTTAGAAAAACGACGGAGAGATAATCCAATTTCGAGAATGCCCAACTGTTACCCATAGAATAAGGTTTCCAACGCCTCCTGTAGTGGCCAATTTTCACGAGTAACGTGAAAGTTATGGCCTTTTTAATATTCTAAATAAATCCATAAGCAGCTGCCTTTGCCGTTTTTCAGAAAAACAACGGAGAGATAATTCAATTTTGAGAATGTCCAACTGTTACCCATGGAATAAGGTTTCCAACGCCTCCTGTAGTGGCCAATTATCACGAGTAACGTGAAAGTTATGGCCTTTTTAATATTCTAAATAAATCAATAGGCAGCAGCCTTTGCCGTTTTTCAGAAAAACGACGGAGAGATAATCCAATTTTGAGAATGTCCAACTGTTACCCATGGAATAAGGTTTCCAACGCCTCCTGTAGTGGCCAATTATCATGAGTAACGTGAAAGTTATGGTCTTTTTAATATTCTAAATAAATCCATAGGCAGCTGCCTTTGCCGTTTTTCAAAAAAACGACGTAGAGATAATCCAATTTCGAGAATGCCCCACTGTTACCCATGGTATAAGGTTTACAAAGCCTCCTGGAGTGGCCAATTATCACGAGTAACGAGAAAGTTATGGCCTTTTTAATATTCTAAATAAATCCATAGGCGCTGCCTTTGCCGTTTTTTAGAAAAACGACGGAGAGATAATCCAATTTCGAGAATGCCCATCTGTTACCCATAGAATAAGGTTTCCAACGCCTCCTGTAGTGGCCAATTATCACGAGTAACGTGAAAGTTATGGCCTTTTTAATATTCTAAATAAATCCATAGGCAGCAGCTGCCTTTGCCGTTTTTCAGAAAAACGACGGAGAGATAATCCAATTTTGAGAATGTCCAACTGTTACCCATGCAATAAGGTTTCCAACGCCTCCTGTAGTGGCCAATTATCACGAGTAACGTGAAAGTTATGGCCTTTTTAATATTCTAAATAAATCCATAGGCAGCTGCCTTTGCCGTTTTTCAGAAAAACGACGGAGAGATAATCGAATTTCGAGAATTCCCAACTATTACCCATGGAATAAGGTTTCCAACGCCTCCTGTAATGGCCAATTATCACGAGTAACGTGAAAGTTATGGACTTTTTAATATTCTAAATAAATCCATAGGCAGCTGCCTTTGCGGTTTTTCAGAAAAACGACGGAGAGATAATCCAATTTTGAGAATGTCCAACTGTTACCCATGGAATAAGGTTTCCAACGCCTCCTGTAGTGGCCAATTATCACGAGTAACGTGAAAGTTATGGCCTTTTTAATATTCTAAATAAATCCATAGGCAGCTGCCTTTGCCGTTTTTCAGAAAAACGATGGAGAGATAATCCAATTTTGAGAATGTCCAACTGTTACCTATGGAATAAGGTTTCCATAGCCTCCTGTAGTGGCCATTTTTCACGAGTAACGTGAAAGTTATGGCCTTTTTAATATTCTAAATAAATCCATAGGCCTTTGTCGTTTTTCAAAAAAACGACGGAGAGATAATCCAATTTCGAGGATGCCCAACTGTTACCCATGGAATAAGGTTTCCAACGCCTCCTGTAGTGGCCAATTATCACAAGTAACGTGAAAGTTATGGCCTTTTTAATATTCTAAATAAATCCATAGGCAGCTGCCCTTGCCGTTTTTTAGAAAAACGACGGAGAGATAATCCAATTTCGAGAATGCCCCACTGTTACCCATGGTATAAGGTTTCCAAAGCCTCCTAGAGTGGCCAATTATCACGAGTAACAAGAAAGTTATGGCCTTTTTAATATTCTAAATAAATCCATAGGCAGCTGCCCTTGCCGTTTTTTAGAAAAACGACGGAGAGATAATCCAATTTCGAGAATGCCCCACTGTTACCCATGGTATAAGGTTTCCAAAGCCTCCTAGAGTGGCCAATTATCACGAGTAACAAGAAAGTTATGGCCTTTTTAATATTCTAAATAAATCCATAGGCAGCTGCCTTTGCCGTTTTTCAGAAAAACGACGGAGAGATAATCCAATTTTGAGAATGTCCAACTGTTACCCATGGAATAAGGTTTCCAACGCCTCCTGTAATGGCCAATTATCACGAGTAACGTGAAAGTTATGGCCTTTTTAATATTCTAAATAAATCCATAGGCAGAGCCTTTGCCGTTTTTCAGAAAAACGACGGAGAGATAATCCAATTTCGAGAATGCCCAACTGTTACCCATGGAATAAGGTTTCCAACGCCTCCTGTAGTGGCCAATTATCACAAGTAACGTGAAAGTTATGGCCTTTTTAATATTCTAAATAAATCCATAGGCAGCTGCCTTTACCGTTTTTTAGAAAAACTACAGAAAGATAATCCAATTTCGAGAATGTCCCACTGTTACCCATGGTATAAGGTTTACAAAGCCTCCTGGAGTGGCCAATTATCACGAGTAATGAGAAAGTTATTGCCTTTTTAATAAATAAATCAATAGGCAGCTGCCTTTGACGTTTCTCACAAAAACGATACCCCAAATACTGTTCTTCGATACCCCAAATACTGTTCATCAATACCCCAATGGTCCTTCGGCAGCTAACTTTAGCAGTTTCTCGAAAAAACAACGGAGAGATAATCCAATTTCGAGAATGCCCAACTGTTACACATGGAATAAGGTTTCCAAAGCCTCCTATAGTGGTCAATTATCACGAGTAACGAGAAAGATATGGCCTTTTTAATAGTCTAAATAAATCCAAAGGCAGCCTTTGGCAGTTTCTCGGAAAAACTACAGAGATATAATCCAATTTCAAGAATGCCCAACTGTTACCCATGGAAAAAGGTTTCCAAAGCCTCCTGTAGAGTTCATTTATCACGAGTAACGATAAAGTTATGGCCATTTTAATATTCTAAATAAATCCATAGGCAGCTACCTTTAGCAGTTTATCGGAAAAACGACGGAGAGATAATCCAATTTCGAGAATGCCCAACTGTTACCCATGGAATAAGGTATCCAAACCCTCCTGTAGTGTTCAATTATCACGAGTAACGAGAAAGTTATGGTCTTTTTAATATTCTAAGTAAATACAAAGGCAGCTGCCTTTGGCAGTTTCTCGGAAAAACGACGGAGAGATAATCCAATTTCGAGAATGCCCACCTTTTACCCATGGAATAAGGTTTCCAAAGCCTCCTGTAGAGGTCAATTTTCACGAGTAACGAGAAAGATATGGCCTTTTTAATAATCTAAATAAATCCAAAGGCAGCCTTTGGCAGTTTCTCGGAAAAACGACAGAGATATAATCCAATTTCGAGAATGCCCAACTGTTACCCATGGAATAAGGTTTCCAAAGCCTCCTGTATAGTTCATTTATCACGAGTAACGATAAAGTTATGGCCATTTTAATATTCTAAATAAATCCATAGGCAGCTGCCTTTAGCAGTTTATCGGAAAAACGACGGAGAGATAATCCAATTTCGAGAATGCCCAACTGTTACCCATGGAATAAGGTATCCAAACCCTCCTGTAGTGTTCAATTATCACGAGTAACGAGAAAGTTATAGTCTTTTTAATATTCTATGTAAATACAAAGGCAGCTGCCTTTGGCAGTTTCTCGGAAAAACGACGGAGAGATAATCCAATTTCGAGAATGCCCACCTGTTACCCATGGAATAAGGTTTCCAAAGCGTCCTATAGTGGTAAATTATCACGAGTAACGAGAAAGTTATGGCCTTTTTAATATTCTAAGTAAATCCAAAGGCAGCTGCCTTTGGCAGTTTCTCGGAAAAACGACGGAGAGATAATCCAATTTCAAGAATGCCCAACTGTTACCCATGGAATAAGGTTTCGAAAGCCTCCTGTAGTGGTCAATTATCACGAGTAACGAGAAAGTTATGGCCTTTTTAATATTCTAAGTAAATCCAAAGGCAGCTGCCTTTGGCAGTTTCTCGGAAAAACGACAGAGATATAATCCAATTTCGAGAATGCCCAACTGTTACCCATGGAATAAGGTTTCCAAAGCCTCCTGTAGAGGTCATTTATCACGAGTAACGATAAAGTTATGGAATTTTGAATATTCTAAATAAATCCAAAGGCAGCTGCCTTTGGCAGTTTCTCAGAAAAACGACAAAGAGATAATCTAATTTCGAGAATGCCCAACTGTTACCCATGGAATAAGATTTCCAAAGCCTCCTGTAGTGTTCAATTATCACGAGTAACGAGAAAGTTATGGTCTTTTCAATATTCTAAACAAATCCTAAGGCAGCTGCCTTGGTCAGTTTCTCGGAAAAACGACGGAAAGATAATCCAATTTCGCGAATGCTCAACTGTTACCCATGGAATAAGGTTTCCAAATCCTCCTGTAGTGGTCAATTATCACGAGTAACGAGAAAGTTATGGCCTTTTTAATAATCTAAGTAAATCCAAAGGCAGCTGCCTTTGGCAGTTTCTCGGAAAAACGACAGAGATATAATCCAATTTCGAGAATGCCCAACTGTTTCCCATGGAATAAGGTTTCCAAAGCCTCCTGTAGAGGTCATTTATCACGAGTAACGATAAAGTTATGGAATTTTGAATATTCTAAATAAATCCAAAGGCAGCTGCCTTTGGCAGTTTCTCAGAAAAACGACAAAGAGATAATCTAATTTCGAGAATGCCCAACTGTTACCCATGGAATAAGGTTTCCAAAGCATCCTGTAGTGTTTAATTATCACGAGTAACGAGAAAGTTATGGCCGTTTCAATATTTTAAATAAATCCAAAGGCAGCTGCCTTTGGCAGTTTCTCGGAAAAACGACGGAGAGATAATCCAATTTCGCGAATGCCCAACTGTTACCCATACAATAAGGTTTCCAAAGCCTCCTGTAGTGTTCAATTATCACGAGTAACGAGAAAGTTATGGCCTTTTTAATATTCTAAGTAAATCCAAAGGCAGCTGCCTTTGGCAGTTTCTCGGAAAAACGACGGAGAGATAATCCAATTTCAAGAATGCCCAACTGTTACCCATGGAATATGGTATCCAAAGCATCCTGTAGTGTTCAATTATCACGAGTAACGAGAAAGTTATGGCCTTTTTAATATTTTAAGTAAATCCAAAGGCAGCCGCCTTTGGCAGTTTCTCGGAAAAACGACGGAGAGATAATCCAATTTCAAGAATGCCCAACTGTTACCCATGGAATAAGGTTTCGAAAGCCTCCTCCTGTAGTGGTCAATTATCACGAGTAACGAGAAAGTTATGGCCTTTTTAATATTCTAAGTAAATCCAAAGGCAGGTGCCTTTGGCAGTTTCTCGGAAAAACGACAGAGATATAATCCAATTTCGAGAATGCCCAACTGTTACCCATGGAATAAGGTTTCCAAAGCCTCCTGTAGAGGTCATTTATCACGAGTAACGATAAAGTTATGGAATTTTGAATATTCTAAATAAATCCAAAGGCAGCTGCCTTTGGCAGTTTCTCAGAAAAACGACAAAGAGATAATCCAATTTCGAGAATGCCCAACTGTTACCCATGGAATAAGGTTTCCAAAGCCTCCTGTAGTGGTCAATTATCACGAGTAATGGGAAAGTTATGGCCATTTTAATATTCTAAATAAATCAAATGGCAGCTGCCTTTAGCAGTTTCTCGGAAAAACGACGGAGAGATAATCCAATTTCGAGAATGCCCAACTGTTACCCATGGAATATGGTATCCAAACCCTCCTGTAGTGTTCAATTATCACGAGTAACGAGAAAGTTATGGTCTTTTCAATATTCTAAACAAATCCTAAGGCAGCTGCCTTGGGCAGTTTCTCGGAAAAACTACGGAAAGATAATCCAATTTCGCGAATGCTCAACTGTTACCCATGGAATAAGGTTTCCAAATCCTCCTGTAGTGGTCAATTATCAGGAGTAACGAGAAAGTTATGGCCTTTTTAATATTCTAAGTAAATCCAAAGGCAGCTGCCTTTGGCAGTTTCTCGGAAAAACAACGGAGAGATAATTCAATTTCGAGAATGTCCAACTGTTACCCATGGAATACGGTTTCCAAAGCCTCCTGTAGTGGTCAATTATCACGAATAACGAGAAAGTTATGGCCTTTTAAATATTCTAAATAAATCCAAAGGCAGCTGCCTTTGGCAGTTTCTCAGAAAAACGACAAAGAGATAATCTAATTTCGAGAATGCCCAACTGTTACCCATGGAATAAGGTTTCCAAAGCATCCTGTAGTGTTTAATTATCACGAGTAACGAGAAAGTTATGGCCTTTTTAATAATCTAAGTAAATCCAAAGGCAGCTGCCTTTGGCAGTTTCTCGGAAAAACGACAGAGATATAATCCAATTTCGAGAATGCCCAACTGTTACCCATGGAATAAGGTTTCCAAAGCCTCCTGTAGAGGTCATTTATCACGAGTAACGATAAAGTTATGGAATTTTGAATATTCTAAATAAATCCAAAGGCAGCTGCCTTTGGCAGTTTCTCAGAAAAACGACAAAGAGATAATCTAATTTCGAGAATGCCCAACTGTTACCCATGGAATAAGGTTTCCAAAGCATCCTGTAGTGTTTAATTATCACGAGTAACGAGAAAGTTATGGCCGTTTCAATATTTTAAATAAATCCAAAGGCAGCTGCCTTTGGCAGTTTCTCGGAAAAACGACGGAGAGATAATCCAATTTCGCGAATGCCCAACTGTTACCCATACAATAAGGTTTCCAAAGCCTCCTGTAGTGTTCAATTATCACGAGTAACGAGAAAGTTATGGCCTTTTTAATATTCTAAGTAAATCCAAAGGCAGCTGCCTTTGGCAGTTTCTCGGAAAAACGACGGAGAGATAATCCAATTTCAAGAATGCCCAACTGTTACCCATGGAATATGGTATCCAAAGCATCCTGTAGTGTTCAATTATCACGAGTAACGAGAAAGTTATGGCCTTTTTAATATTTTAAGTAAATCCAAAGGCAGCCGCCTTTGGCAGTTTCTCGGAAAAACGACGGAGAGATAATCCAATTTCAAGAATGCCCAACTGTTACCCATGGAATAAGGTTTCGAAAGCCTCCTCCTGTAGTGGTCAATTATCACGAGTAACGAGAAAGTTATGGCCTTTTTAATATTCTAAGTAAATCCAAAGGCAGCTGCCTTTGGCAGTTTCTCGGAAAAACGACAAAGAGATAATCCAATTTCGAGAATGCCCAACTGTTACCCATGGAATAAGGTTTCCAAAGCCTCCTGTAGTGGTCAATTATCACGAGTAATGGGAAAGTTATGGCCATTTTAATATTCTAAATAAATCCAATGGCAGCTGCCTTTAGCAGTTTCTCGGAAAAACGACGGAGAGATAATCCAATTTCGAGAATGCCCAACTGTTACCCATGGAATATGGTATCCAAACCCTCCTGTAGTGTTCAATTATCACGAGTAACGAGAAAGTTATGGTCTTTTCAATATTCTAAACAAATCCTAAGGCAGCTGCCTTGGGCAGTTTCTCGGAAAAACGACGGAAAGATAATCCAATTTCGCGAATGCTCAACTGTTACCCATGGAATAAGGTTTCCAAATCCTCCTGTAGTGGTCAATTATCAGGAGTAACGAGAAAGTTATGGCCTTTTTAATATTCTAAGTAAATCCAAAGGCAGCTGCCTTTGGCAGTTTCTCGGAAAAACAACGGAGAGATAATTCAATTTCGAGAATGTCCAACTGTTACCCATGGAATACGGTTTCCATAGCCTCCTGTAGTGGTCAATTATCACGAATAACGAGAAAGTTATGGCCTTTTAAATATTCTAAATAAATCCAAAGGCAGCTGCCTTTGGCAGTTTCTCAGAAAAACGACAAAGAGATAATCTAATTTCGAGAATGCCCAACTGTTACCCATGGAATAAGGTTTCCAAAGCATCCTGTAGTGTTTAATTATCACGAGTAACGAGAAAGTTATGGCCGTTTCAATATTTTAAATAAATCCAAAGGCAGCTGCCTTTGGCAGTTTCTCGGAAAAACGACGGAGAGATAATCCAATTTCGCGAATGCCCAACTGTTACCCATACAATAAGGTTTCCAAAACCTCCTGTAGTGTTCAATTATCACGAGTAACGAGAAAGTTATGGCCTTTTTAATATTCTAAGTAAATCCAAAGGCAGCTGCCTTTGGCAGTTTCTCGGAAAAACGACGGAGAGATAATCCAATTTCAAGAATGCCCAACTGTTACCCATGGAATAAGATTTCGAAAGCCTCCTGTAGTGGTCAATTATCACGAGTAACGAGAAAGTTATGGCCTTTTCAATATTCTAAGTAAATCCAAAGGCAGCTGCCTTTGGCAGTTTCTCGGAAAAACGACAGAGAGATAATCCAATTTCGCAAATGCCCAACTGTTACCCATGGAATAAGGTTTCCAAAGCCTCCTGTAGTGGTCAATTATCACGAGTAACGAGAAAGTTATGGCCTTTTCAATATTCTAAGTAAATCCAAAGGCAGCTGCCTTTGGCAGTTTCTCGGAAAAACGACGGAGAGATAATCCAATTTCGAGAATGCCCAACTGTTACCCATGGAAAAAGGTATCCAAACCCTCTTGTAGTAATCAATTATCACGAGTAACGAGAAAGTTATGGTCTTTTCAATATTCTAAACAAATCCTAAGGCAGCTGCCTTGGGCAGTTTCTCGGAAAAACGACGGAAAGATAATCCAATTTCGCGAATGCTCAACTGTTACCCATGGAATAAGGTTTCCAAATCCTCCTATAGTGGTCAATTATCAGGAGTAACGAGAAAGTTATAGCCTTTTTAATATTCTAAGTAAATCCAAAGGCAGCTGCCTTTGGCAGTTTCTCGGAAAAACAACGGAGAGATAATTCAATTTCGAGAATGTCCAACTGTTACCCATGGAATACGGTTTCCAAAGCCTCCTGTAGTGGTCAATTATCACGAGTAACGAGAAAGTTATGGCCTTTTAAATATTCTAAATAAATCCAAAGGCAGCTGCCTTTGGCAGTTTCTTGGAAAAACGGCAGAGAGATAATCTAATTTCGAGAATGCCCAACTGTTACCCATGGAATAAGGTTTCCAAAGCATCCTGTAGTGTTTAATTATCACGAGTAACGAGAAAGTTATGGCCGTTTCAATATTTTAAATAAATCCAAAGGCAGCTGCCTTTGGCAGTTTCTCGGAAAAACGACGGAGAGATAATCCAATTTCGCGAATGCCCAACTGTTACCCATACAATAAGGTTTCCAAAACCTCCTGTAGTGTTCAATTATCACGAGTAACGAGAAAGTTATGGCCTTTTTAATATTCTAAGTAAATCCAAAGGCAGCTGCCTTTGGCAGTTTCTCGGAAAAACGACGGAGAGATAATCCAATTTCAAGAATGCCCAACTGTTACCCATGGAATAAGGTTTCGAAAGCCTCCTGTAGTGGTCAATTATCACGAGTAACGAGAAAGTTATGGCCTTTTCAATATTCTAAGTAAATCCAAAGGCAGCTGGCTTTGGCAGTTTCTCGGAAAAACGACAGAGAGATAATCCAATTTCGAAAATGCCCAAGTGTTACCCATGGAATAAGGTTTCCAAAGCCTCCTGTAGTGGTCAATTATCACGAGTAACGAGAAAGCTATGGTCTTTTTAATATTCTAAATAAATCCAAAGGCAGTTGCCTTTGGCAGTTTCTCCGAAAAACAACGGAGAGATAATCAAATTTCGAGAATGCCCAACTGTTACCAATGGAATAAGGTTTCCAAAGCCTCCTGTAGTGGTCAATTATCACGAGTAACGAGAAAGTTATGGCCTTTTTAATATTCTAAATAAATCCAAAGGCAGCTGCCTTTGGCAGTTTCTCGGAAAAACGACGGAGAGATAATCCAATTTCGAGAATGCCCAACTGTTACCCATGGAAAAAGGTATCCAAACCCTCTTGTAGTAATCAATTATCACGAGTAACGAGAAAGTTATGGAAATTTTAATATTCTAAATAAATTCGAAGGCAGCTACCTTTGGCAGTTTCTCGAAAAAACAACGGAGATATAATCCAATTTCGAGAATGCCCAACTGTTACACATGGAATAAGTTTCCAAAGCCTCCTTTAGTGGTCAATTATCACGAGTAACGAGAAAGTTATGGCCTTTTTAATAATCTAAATAAATCCAAAGGCAGCCTTTGGCAGTTTCTCGGAAAAACGACAGAGACATAATCCAATTTCGAGAATACCCAACTGTTACCCATGGAATAAGGTTTCCAAAGCCTCCAGTAGAGTTCATTTATCACGAGTAACGATAAAGTTATGGCCATTTTAATATTCTAAATAAATCCATAGGCAGCTGCCTTTTAGCAGTTTATCGGAAAAACGACGGAGAGATTTCGAGAATGCCCAACTATTACCCATGGAATAAGGTATCCAAACCCTCCTGTAGTGTTCAATTATCACGAGTAACGAGAAAGTTATGGTCTTTTTAATATTCTAAGTAAAAGCAAAGGCAGCTGCCTTTGGTAGTTTCTCGGAAAAACGACGGAGAGATAATCCAATTTCGAGAATGCCCACCTGTTACCCATGGAATAAGGTTTCCAAAGCCTCCTGTAGAGGTCAATTTTCACGAGTAACGAGAAAGTTATGGCCTTTTTAATATTCTAAATAAATCCAATGGCAGCTGCCTTTAGCAGTTTCTCAGAAAAACGACAAAGAGATAATCCAATTTCGAGAATGTCCAACTGTTACCCATGGAATAAGGTTTCCAAAGCCTCCTTTAGTGGTCAATTATCACGAGTAACGAGAAAGTTATGGCCTTTTTAATAATCTAAATAAATCCAAAGGCAGCCTTTGGCAGTTTCTCGGAAAAACGACAGAGATATAATCCAATTTCGAGAATGCCCAACTGTTACCCATGGAATAAGGTTTCCAAAGCCTCCTGTAGAGTTCATTTATCACGAGTAACGATAAAGTTATGGTCATTTTAATATTCTAAATAAATCCATAGACAGCTGCCTTTAGCAGTTTATCGGAAAAACGACGGAGAGATAATCCAATTTCGAGAGTGCCCAACTGTTACCCATGAAATAAGGTATCCAAACCCTCCTGTAGTGTTCAATTATCACGAATAACGAGAAAGTTATGGTCTTTTTAATATTCTAAGTAAATACAAAGGCAGCTGCCTTTGGCAGTTTCTCGGAAAAACGACGGAGAGATAATCCAATTTCGAGAATGCCCACCTGTTACCCATGGAATAAGGTTTCCAAAGCCTCCTGTAGAGGTCAATTTTCACGAGTAACGAGAAAGTTACGGCCTTTTTAATATTCTAAATAAATCCAAAGGCAGCTGCCTTTGGCAGTTTCTCAGAAAAACGACAAAGAGATAATCCAATTTCGAGAATGTCCAACTGTTACCCATGGAATAAGGTTTCCAAAGCCTCCTGTAGTGGTCAATTATCACGAGTAATGAGAAAGTTATGGCCATTTTAATATTCTAAATAAATCCAATGGCAGCTGCCTTTAGCAGTTTCTCGGAAAAACGACGGAGAGATAATCCAATTTCGAGAATGCCCAACTGTTACCCATGGAATATGGTATCCAAACCCTCCTATAGTGTTCAATTATCACGAGTAACAAGAAAGTTATGGTCTTTTCAATATTCTAAACAAATCCTAAGGCAGCAGCTGCCTTGGGCAGTTTCTCGGAAAAACGACGGAAAGATAATCCAATTTCGCGAATGCTCAACTGTTACCCATGGAATAAGGTTTCCAAATCCTCCTGTAGTGGTCAATTATCACGAGTAACGAGAAAGTTATGGCCTTTTTAATATTCTAAGTAAATCCAAAGGCAGCTGCCTTTGGCAGTTTCTCGGAAAAACAACGGAGAGATAATTCAATTTCGAGAATGTCCAACTGTTACCCATGGAATACGGTTTCCAAAGCCTCCTGTAGTGGTCAATTATCACGAGTAACAAGAAAGTTATGGCCTTTTAAATATTCTAAATAAATCCAAAGGCAGCTGCCTTTGGCAGTTTCTCAGAAAAACGACAAAGAGATAATCCAATTTCGAGAATGCCCAACTGTTACCCATGGAATAAGGTTTCCAAAGCCTCCTGTAGTGGTCAATTATCACGAGTAATGACAAAGTTATGGCCATTTTAATATTCTAAATAAATCCAATGGCAGCTGCCTTTAGCAGTTTCTCGGAAAAACGACGGAGAGATAATCCAATTTCAAGAATGCCCAACTGTTACCCATGGAATATGGTATCCAAACCCTCCTGTAGTGTTCAATTATCACGAGTAACGAGAAAGTTATGGTCTTTTCAATATTCTAAACAAATCCTTAGGCAGCTGCCTTGGGCAGTTTCTCGGAAAAACGACGGAAAGATAATCCAATTTCGCGAATGCTCAACTGTTACCCATGGAATAAGGTTTCCAAATCCTCCTGTAATGGTCAATTATCACGAGTAACGAGAAAGTTATGGCCTTTTTAATATTCTAAGTAAATCCAAAGGCAGCTGCCTTTGGCAGTTTCTCGGAAATACAACGGAGAGATAATCCAATTTCGAGAATGCCCAACTGTTACCCATGGAATGAGGTTTCCAAAGCCTCCTGTAGTGGTCAATTATCACGAGTAACGAGAAAGTTATGGCCTTTTAAATATTCTAAATAAATCCAAAGGCAGCTGCCTTTGGCAGTTTCTTGGAAAAACGGCGGAGAGATAATCTAATTTCGAGAATGCCCAACTGTTACCCATGGAATAAGGTTTCCAAAGCATCCTGTAGTGTTTAATTATCACGAGTAACGAGAAAGTTATGGCCGTTTAAATATTCTAAATAAATCCAAAGGCAGCTGCCTTTGGCAGTTTCTCGGAAAAACGACGGAGAGATAATCCAATTTCAAGAATGCCGAACTGTTACCCATGGAATAAGGTTTTGAAAGCCTCCTGTAGTGGTCAATTATCACGAGTAACGAGAAAGTTATGGCCTTTTTAATATTCTAAGTAAATCCAAAGGCAGCTACCTTTGGCAGTTTCTCGGAAAAACGACAGAGAGATAATCCAATTTCGAAAATGCCCAACTGTTACCCATGGAATAAGGTTTCCAAAGCCTCATGTAGTGGTCAATTATCACGAGTAACGAGAAAGTTATGGCCTTTTTAATATTCTAAATAAATACAAAGGCAGATGCCTTTGGCAGTTTCTCCGAAAAACGACGGAGAGATAATCTAATTTCGAGAATGCCCAACTGTTACCCATGGAATAAGGTTTCCAAAGCCTCCTGTAGTGGTCAATTATCACGAGTAATGACAAAGTTATGGCCATTTTAATATTCTAAATAAATCCAATGGCAGCTGCCTTTAGCAGTTTCTCGGAAAAACGACGGAGAGATAATCCAATTTCAAGAATGCCCAACTGTTACCCATGGAATATGGTATCCAAACCCTCCTGTAGTGTTCAATTATCACGAGTAACGAGAAAGTTATGGTCTTTTCAATATTCTAAACAAATCCTTAGGCAGCTGCCTTGGGCAGTTTCTCGGAAAAACGACGGAAAGATAATCCAATTTCGCGAATGCTCAACTGTTACCCATGGAATAAGGTTTCCAAATCCTCCTGTAATGGTCAATTATCACGAGTAACGAGAAAGTTATGGCCTTTTTAATATTCTAAGTAAATCCAAAGGCAGCTGCCTTTGGCAGTTTCTCGGAAATACAACGGAGAGATAATCCAATTTCGAGAATGCCCAACTGTTACCCATGGAATAAGGTTTCCAAAGCCTCCTGTAGTGGTCAATTATCACGAGTAACGAGAAAGTTATGGCCTTTTAAATATTCTAAATAAATCCAAAGGCAGCTGCCTTTGGCAGTTTCTTGGAAAAACGGCGGAGAGATAATCTAATTTCGAGAATGCCCAACTGTTACCCATGGAATAAGGTTTCCAAAGCATCCTGTAGTGTTTAATTATCACGAGTAACGAGAAAGTTATGGCCGTTTAAATATTCTAAATAAATCCAAAGGTAGCTGCCTTTGGCAGTTTCTCGGAAAAACGACGGAGAGATAATCCAATTTCAAGAATGCCGAACTGTTACCCATGGAATAAGGTTTTGAAAGCCTCCTGTAGTGGTCAATTATCACGAGTAACGAGAAAGTTATGGCCTTTTTAATATTCTAAGTAAATCCAAAGGCAGCTACCTTTGGCAGTTTCTCGGAAAAACGACAGAGAGATAATCCAATTTCGAAAATGCCCAACTGTTACCCATGGAATAAGGTTTCCAAAGCCTCCTGTAGAGGTCAATTTTCACGAGTAAGTAGAAAGATATGGCCTTTTTAAGAATCTAAATAAATCCAAAGGCAGCCTTTGGCAGTTTCTCGGAAAAACGACAGAGATATAATCCAATTTCGAGAATGCCCAACTGTTACCCATGGAATAAGGTTTCCAAAGCCTCCTGTAGAGTTCATTTATCACGAGTAACGATAAAGTTATGGTCATTTTAATATTCTAAATAAATCCATAGGCAGCTGCCTTTAGCAGTTTATCGGAAAAACGACGGAGAGATAATCCAATTTCGAGAATGCCCAACTGTTACCCATGAAATAAGGTATCCAAACCCTCCTGTAGTGTTCAACTATCACGAATAACGAGAAAGTTATGGTCTTTTTAATATTCTAAGTAAATACAAAGGCAGCTGCCTTTGGCAGTTTCTCGGAAAAACGACGGAGAGATAATCCAATTTCGAGAATGCCCACCTGTTACCCATGGAATAAGGTTTCCAAAGCCTCCTGTAGAGGTCAATTTTCACGAGTAACGAGAAAGTTATGGCCTTTTTAATATTCTAAATAAATCCAAAGGCAGCTACCTTTGGCAGTTTCTCAGAAAAACGACAAAGAGATAATCCAATTTCGAGAATGCCCACCTGTTACCCATGGAATAAGGTTTCCAAAGCCTCCTGTAGAGTTCATTTATCACGAGTAACGATAAAGTTATGGTCATTTTAATATTCTAAATAAATCCATAGGCAGCTGCCTTTAGCAGTTTATCGGAAAAACGACGGAGAGATAATCCAATTTCGAGAATGCCCAACTGTTACCCATGGAATAAGGTTTCAAAAGCCTCATGTAGTGGTCAATTATCACGAGTAACGATAAAGTTATGGTCATTTTAATATTCTAAATAAATCCATAGGCAGCTGCCTTTAGCAGTTTATCGGAAAAACGACGGAGAGATAATCCAATTTCGAGAATGCCCAACTGTTACCCATGGAATAAGGTTTCCAAAGCCTCATGTAGTGGTCAATTATCACGAGTAACGAGAAAGTTATGGCCTTTTTAATATTCTAAATAAATCCAAAGGCAGATGCCTTTGGCAGTTTCTCCGAAAAACGACGGAGAGATAATCTAATTTCGAGAATGCCCAACTGTTACCCATGGAATAAGGTTTCCAAAGCCTCCTGTAGTGGTCAATTATCACGAGTAACGAGAAAGTTATGGCCTTTTTAATATTCTAAATAAATCCAAAGGCAGCTGCCTTTGGCAGTTTCTCGGAAAAACGACGGAGAGATAATCCAATTTCGAGAATGCCCACCTGTTACCCATGGAATAAGGTTTCCAAAGCCTCCTGTAGAGGTCAATTTTCACGAGTAACGAGAAAGTTATGGCCTTTTTAATATTCTAAATAAATCCAAAGGCAGCTGCCTTTGGCAGTTTCTCAGAAAAACGACAAAGAGATAATCCAATTTCGAGAATGCCCACCTGTTACCCATGGAATAAGGTTTCCAAAGCCTCCTGTAGAGGTCAATTTTCACGAGTAAGTAGAAAGATATGGCCTTTTTAATAATCTAAATAAATCCAAAGGCAGCCTTTGGCAGTTTCTCGGAAAAACGACAGAGATATAATCCAATTTCGAGAATGCCCAACTATTACCCATGGAATAAGGTTTCCAAAGCCTCCTGTAGAGTTCATTTATCACGAGTAACGATAAAGTTATGGTCATTTTAATATTCTAAATAAATCCATAGGCAGCTGCCTTTAGCAGTTTATCGGAAAAACGACGGAGAGATAATCCAATTTCGAGAATGCCCAACTGTTACCCATGAAATAAGGTATCCAAACCCTCCTGTAGTGTTCAATTATCACGAATAACGAGAAAGTTATGGTCTTTTTAATATTCTAAGTAAATACAAAGGCAGCTGCCTTTGGCAGTTTCTCGGAAAAACGACGGAGAGATAATCCAATTTCGAGAATGCCCACCTGTTACCCATGGAATAAGGTTTCCAAAGCCTCCTGTAGAGGTCAATTTTCACGAGTAACGAGAAAGTTATGGCCTTTTTAATATTCTAAATAAATCCAAAGGCAGCTGCCTTTGGCTTTTTCTCAGAAAAACGACAAAGAGATAATCCAATTTCGAGAATGCCCAACTGTTACCCATGGAATAAGGTTTCCAAAGCCTCCTGTAGTGGTCAATTATCACGAGTAACGAGAAAGTTATGGCCTTTTAAATATTCTAAATAAATCCAAAGGCAGCTGCCTTGGGCAGTTTCTCGGAAAAACGACGGAAAGATAATCCAATTTCGCGAATGCTCAACTGTTACCCATGGAATAAGGTTTCCAAATCCTCCTGTAGTGGTCAATTATCACGAGTAACGAGAAAGTTATGGCCTTTTTAATATTCTAAGTAAATCCAAAGGCTCTGCCTTTGGCAGTTTCTCGGAAAAACAACGGAGAGATAATTCAATTTCGAGAATGTCCAACTGTTACCCATGGAATACGGTTTCCAAAGCCTCCTTTAGTGGTCAATTATCACGAGTAACAAGAAAGTTATGGCCTTTTAAATATTCTAAATAAATCCAAAGGCAGCTGCCTTTAGCAGTTTCTCGGAAAAACGACGGAGAGATAATCCAATTTCGAGAATGCCCAACTGTTACCCATGGAATATGGTATCCAAACCCTCCTGTAGTGTTCAATTATCACGAGTAACGAGAAAGTTATGGTCTTTTCAATATTCTAAACAAATCCTAAGGCAGCTGCATTGGGCAGTTTCTCGGAAAAACGACGGAAAGATAATCCAATTTCGCGAATGCTCAACTGTTACCCATGGAATAAGGTTTCCAAATCCTCCTGTAGTGGTCAATTATCACGAGTAACGAGAAAGTTATGGTCTTTTTAATATTCTAAGTAAATCCAAAGGTAGCTGCCTTTGGCAGTTTCTCGGAAAAACAACGGAGAGATAATTCAATTTCAAGAATGTCCAACTGTTACCCATGGAATACGGTTTCCAAAGCCTCCTGTAGTGGTCAATTATCACGAGTAACGAGAAAGTTATGGCCTTTTAAATATTCTAAATAAATCCAAAGGCAGCTGCCTTTGGCAGTTTCTCAGATAAACAACAAAGAGATAATCCAATTTCGAGAATGCCCAACTGTTACCCATGGAATAAGGTTTCCAAAGCCTCCTGTAGTGGTCAATATTCACGAGTAATGAGAAAGTTATGGCCATTTTAATATTCTAAATAAATCCAATGGCAGCTGCCTTTAGCACTTTCTCGGAAAAACGACGGAGAGATAATCCAATTTCGAGAATGCCCAACTGTTACCCATGGAATATGGTATCCAAACCCTCCTGTAGTGTTCAATTATCACGAGTAACGAGAAAGTTATGGTCTTTTCAATATTCTAAACAAATCCTAAGGCAGCTGCCTTGGGCAGTTTCTCGGAAAAACAACGGAAAGATAATCCAATTTCGCGAATGCTCAACTGTTACCCATGGAATAAGGTTTCCAAAGCCTCCTATAGTGGTAAATTATCACGAGTAACGAGAAAGTTATGCCCTTTTTAATATTCTAAATAAATCCAAAGGCGGCTGCCTTTTGGCAGTTTCTCGGAAAAACAACGGAGAGATAATCCAATTTCGAGAATGCCCAACTGTTACCCATGGAATAAGGTTTCCAAAGCCTCCTGTAGTGGTCAATTATCACGAGTAACGAGAAAGTTATGGCCTTTTAAATATTCTAAATAAATCCAAAGGCAGCTGCCTTTGGCAGTTTCTTGGAAAAACGGCGGAGAGATAATCTAATTTCGAGAATGCCCAACTGTTACCCATGGAATAAGGTTTCCAAAGCATCCTGTAGTGTTTAATTATCACGAGTAACGAGAAAGTTATGGCCGTTTAAATATTCTAAATAAATCCAAAGGCAGCTGCCTTTGGCAGTTTCTCGGAAAAACGACGGAGAGATAATCCAATTTCAAGAATGCCCAACTGTTACCCATGAAATAAGGTTTTGAAAGCCTCCTGTAGTGGTCAATTATCACGAGTAACGAGAAAGTTATGGCCTTTTTAATATTCTAAGTAAATCCAAAGGCAGCTGCCTTTGGCAGTTTCTCGGAAAAACGACAGAGAGATAATCCAATTTCGAAAATGCCCAACTGTTACCCATGGAATAAGGTTTCCAAAGCCTCATGTAGTGGTCAATTATCACGAGTAACGAGAAAGTTATGGCCTTTTAAATATTCTAAATAAATCCAAAGGCAGCTGCCTTTGGCAGTTTCTCCGAAAAACGACGGAGAGATAATCTAATTTCGAGAATGCCCAACTGTTACCCATGGAATAAGGTTTCCAAAGCCTCCTGTAGTGGTCAATTATCACGAGTAACGAGAAAGTTATGGCCTTTTTAATATTCTAAATAAATCCAAAGGCAGCTGCCTTTGGCAGTTTCTCGGAAAAACAACGGAGAGATAATCCAATTTCGAGAATGCCCAACTGTTACCCATGGCAAAAGGTATCCAAACCCTCTTGTAGTAGTCAATTATCACGAGTAACGAGAAAGTTATGGAAATTTTAATATTCTAAATAAATTCAAAGGCAGCTACCTTTGGCAGTTTCTCGAAAAAACAACGGAGATATAATCCAATTTCGAGAATGCCCAACTGTTACACATGGAATAAGGTTTCCAAAGCCTCCAGTAGAGTTCATTTATCACGAGTAACGATAAAGTTATGGCCATTTTAATATTCTAAATAAATCCATAGGCAGCTGCCTTTTAGCAGTTTATCGGAAAAACGACGGAGAGATAATCCAATTTCGAGAATGCCCAACTGTTACCCATGGAATAAGGTTTCCAAAGCCTCCTGTAGAGGTCAATTTTCACGAGTAACGAGAAAGTTATGGCCTTTTAAATATTCTAAATAAATCCAAAGGCAGCTGCCTTTGGCAGTTTCTCAGAAAAACAACAAAGAGATAATCCAATTTCGAGAATGCCCAACTGTTACCCATGGAATAAGGTTTCCAAAGCCTCCTGTAGTGGTCAATATTCACGAGTAATGAGAAAGTTATGGCCATTTTAATATTCTAAATAAATCCAATGGCAGCTGCCTTTAGCAGTTTCTCGGAAAAACGACGGAGAGATAATCCAATTTCGAGAATGCCCAACTGTTACCCATGGAATATGGTATCCAAACCCTCCTGTAGTGTTCAATTATCACGAGTAACGAGAAAGTTATGGTCTTTTCAATATTCTAAACAAATCCTAAGGCAGCTGCCTTGGGCAGTTTCTCGGAAAAACAACGGAAAGATAATCCAATTTCGCGAATGCTCAACTGTTACCCATGGAATAAGGTTTCCAAAGCCTCCTGTAGTGGTCAATTATCACGAGTAACGAGAAAGTTATGGCCTTTTTAATATTCTTAGTAAATCCAAAGGCAGCTGCCTTTGGCAGTTTCTCGAAAAAACGATGGAGAGATAATCCAATTTCGAGAATTCCCAACTGTTACCCATGCAATAAGGTTTCCAAAGCCTCCTATAGTGGTAAATTATCACGAGTAACGAGAAAGTTATGCCCTTTTTAATATTCTAAATAAATCCAAAGGCGGCTGCCTTTTGGCAGTTTCTCGGAAAAACAACGGAGAGATAATCCAATTTCGAGAATGCCCAACTGTTACCCATGGAATAAGGTTTCCAAAGCCTCCTGTAGTGGTCAATTATCACGAGTAACGAGAAAGTTATGGCCTTTTAAATATTCTAAATAAATCCAAAGGCAGCTGCCTTTGGCAGTTTCTTGGAAAAACGGCGGAGAGATAATCTAATTTCGAGAATGCCCAACTGTTACCCATGGAATAAGGTTTCCAAAGCATCCTGTAGTGTTTAATTATCACGAGTAACGAGAAAGTTATGGCCGTTTAAATATTCTAAATAAATCCAAAGGCAGCTGCCTTTGGCAGTTTCTCGGAAAAACGACGGAGAGATAATCCAATTTCAAGAATGCCCAACTGTTACCCATGAAATAAGGTTTTGAAAGCCTCCTGTAGTGGTCAATTATCACGAGTAACGAGAAAGTTATGGCCTTTTTAATATTCTAAGTAAATCCAAAGGCAGCTGCCTTTGGCAGTTTCTCGGAAAAACGACAGAGAGATAATCCAATTTCGAAAATGCCCAACTGTTACCCATGGAATAAGGTTTCCAAAGCCTCATGTAGTGGTCAATTATCACGAGTAACGAGAAAGTTATGGCCTTTTTAATATTCTAAATAAATCCAAAGGCAGCTGCCTTTGGCAGTTTCTCGGAAAAACAACGGAGAGATAATCCAATTTCGAGAATGCCCAACTGTTACCCATGGAAAAAGGTATCCAAACCCTCTTGTAGTAGTCAATTATCACGAGTAACGAGAAAGTTATGGAAATTTTAATATTCTAAATAAATTCAAAGGCAGCTACCTTTGGCAGTTTCTCGAAAAAACAACGGAGATATAATCCAATTTCGAGAATGCCCAACTGTTACACATGGAATAAGGTTTCCAAAGCCTCCAGTAGAGTTCATTTATCACGAGTAACGATAAAGTTATGGCCATTTTAATATTCTAAATAAATCCATAGGCAGCTGCCTTTTAGCAGTTTATCGGAAAAACGACGGAGAGATAATCCAATTTCGAGAATGCCCAACTGTTACCCATGGAATAAGGTTTCCAAAGCCTCCTGTAGAGGTCAATTTTCACGAGTAACGAGAAAGTTATGGCCTTTTAAATATTCTAAATAAATCCAAAGGCAGCTGCCTTTGGCAGTTTCTCAGAAAAACAACAAAGAGATAATCCAATTTCGAGAATGCCCAACTGTTACCCATGGAATAAGGTTTCCAAAGCCTCCTGTAGTGGTCAATATTCACGAGTAATGAGAAAGTTATGGCCATTTTAATATTCTAAATAAATCCAATGGCAGCTGCCTTTAGCAGTTTCTCGGAAAAACGACGGAGAGATAATCCAATTTCGAGAATGCCCAACTGTTACCCATGGAATATGGTATCCAAACCCTCCTGTAGTGTTCAATTATCACGAGTAACGAGAAAGTTATGGTCTTTTCAATATTCTAAACAAATCCTAAGGCAGCTGCCTTGGGCAGTTTCTCGGAAAAACAACGGAAAGATAATCCAATTTCGCGAATGCTCAACTGTTACCCATGGAATAAGGTTTCCAAAGCCTCCTGTAGTGGTCAATTATCACGAGTAACGAGAAAGTTATGGCCTTTTTAATATTCTTAGTAAATCCAAAGGCAGCTATGGCCTTTGGCAGTTTCTCGAAAAAACGATGGAGAGATAATCCAATTTCGAGAATTCCCAACTGTTACCCATGCAATAAGGTTTCCAAAGCCTCCTATAGTGGTAAATTATCACGAGTAACGAGAAAGTTATGCCCTTTTTAATATTCTAAATAAATCCAAAGGCGGCTGCCTTTTGGCAGTTTCTCGGAAAAACAACGGAGAGATAATCCAATTTCGAGAATGCCCAACTGTTACCCATGGAATAAGGTTTCCAAAGCCTCCTGTAGTGGTCAATTATCACGAGTAACGAGAAAGTTATGGCCTTTTAAATATTCTAAATAAATCCAAAGGCAGCTGCCTTTGGCAGTTTCTTGGAAAAACGGCGGAGAGATAATCTAATTTCGAGAATGCCCAACTGTTACCCATGGAATAAGGTTTCCAAAGCATCCTGTAGTGTTTAATTATCACGAGTAACGAGAAAGTTATGGCCGTTTAAATATTCTAAATAAATCCAAAGGCAGCTGCCTTTGGCAGTTTCTCGGAAAAACGACGGAGAGATAATCCAATTTCAAGAATGCCCAACTGTTACCCATGAAATAAGGTTTTGAAAGCCTCCTGTAGTGGTCAATTATCACGAGTAACGAGAAAGTTATGGCCTTTTTAATATTCTAAGTAAATCCAAAGGCAGCTGCCTTTGGCAGTTTCTCGGAAAAACGACAGAGAGATAATCCAATTTCGAAAATGCCCAACTGTTACCCATGGAATAAGGTTTCCAAAGCCTCATGTAGTGGTCAATTATCACGAGTAACGAGAAAGTTATGGCCTTTTTAATATTCTAAATAAATCCAAAGGCAGCTGCCTTTGGCAGTTTCTCCGAAAAACGACGGAGAGATAATCTAATTTCGAGAATGCCCAACTGTTACCCATGGAATAAGGTTTCCAAAGCCTCCTGTAGTGGTCAATTATCACGAGTAACGAGAAAGTTATGGCCTTTTTAATATTCTAAATAAATCCAAAGGCAGCTGCCTTTGGCAGTTTCTCGGAAAAACAACGGAGAGATAATCCAATTTCGAGAATGCCCAACTGTTACCCATGGAAAAAGGTATCCAAACCCTCTTGTAGTAGTCAATTATCACGAGTAACGAGAAAGTTATGGAAATTTTAATATTCTAAATAAATTCAAAGGCAGCTACCTTTGGCAGTTTCTCGAAAAAACAACGGAGATATAATCCAATTTCGAGAATGCCCAACTGTTACACATGGAATAAGGTTTCCAAAGCCTCCAGTAGAGTTCATTTATCACGAGTAACGATAAAGTTATGGCCATTTTAATATTCTAAATAAATCCATAGGCAGCTGCCTTTTAGCAGTTTATCGGAAAAACGACGGAGAGATAATCCAATTTCGAGAATGCCCAACTGTTACCCATGGAATAAGGTTTCCAAAGCCTCCTGTAGAGGTCAATTTTCACGAGTAACGAAAAAGTTATGGCCTTTTTAATATTCTAAATAAATCCAAAGGCAGCTGCCTTTGGCAGTTTCTCAGAAAAACGACAAAGAGATAATCTAATTTCGAGAATGCCCAACTGTTACCCATGGAATAAGGTTTCCAAAGCCTCCTGTAGTGGTCAATTATCACGAGTAATGAGAAAGTTATGGCCATTTTAATATTCTAAATAAATCCAATGGCAGCTGCCTTTAGCAGTTTCTCGGAAAAACGACGGAGAGATAATCCAATTTCGAGAATGCCCAACTGTTACCCATGGAATATGGTATCCAAACCCTCCTGTAGTGTTCAATTATCACGAGTAACGAGAAAGTTGGGCAGTTTCTCGGAAAAACGACGGAAAGATAATCCAATTTCGCGAATGCTCAACTGTTACCCATGGAATAAGGTTTCCAAATCCTCCTGTAGTGGTCAATTATCACGAGTAATGAGAAAGTTATGGCATTTTTAATATTCTAAGTAAATCCAAAGGCAGCTGCCTTTGGCAGTTTCTCGGAAAAACAACGGAGAGATAATTCAATTTCGAGAATGTCCAACTGTTACCCATGGAATACGGTTTCCAAAGCCTCTGTAGTGGTCAATTATCACGAGTAACGAGAAAGTTATGGCCTTTTAAATATTCTAAATAAATCCAAAGGTAGCTGCCTTTGGCAGTTTCTTAGAAAAACGACAAAGAGATAATCCAATTTCGAGAATGCCCAACTGTTACCCATGGAATAAGGTTTCCAATGCCTCCTGTAGTGGTCAATTATCTCGAGTAATGAGAAAGTTATGGCCAATTTAATATTCTAAATAAATTCAATGGCAGCTGCCTTTAGCAGTTTCTCGGAAAAACGACGGAGAGATAATCCAATTTCGAGAATGCCCAACTGTTACCCATGGAATATGGTATCCAAACCCTCCTGTAGTGTTCAATTATCACGAGTAACAAGAAAGTTATGGTCTTTTCAATATTCTAAACAAATCCTAAGGCAGCTGCCTTGGGCAGTTTCTCGGAAAAACGACGGAAAGATAATCCAATTTCGCGAATGCTCAACTGTTACCCATGGAATATGGTTTCCAAATCCTCCTGTAGTGGTCAATTATCACGAGTAACGAGAAAGTTATGGCCTTTTTAATATTCTAAGTAAATCCAAAGGCAGCTGCCTTCGCCAGTTTCACGGAAAAACAACGGAGAGATAATTCAATTTCGAGAATGTCCAACTGTTACCCATGGAATACGGTTTCCAAAGCCTCCTGTAGTGGTCAATTATCACGAGTAACGAGAAAGTTATGGCCTTTTAAATATTCTAAATAAATCCAAAGGCTGTCTATGGCAGTTTCTTGGAAAAACGGCGGAGAGATAATCTAATTTCGAGAATGCCCAACTGTTACCCATGGAATAAGGTTTCCAAAGCATCCTGTAGTGTTTAATTATCACGAGTAACGAGAAAGTTATGGCCGTTTCAATATTTTAAATAAATCCAAAGGCAGCTGCCTTTGGCAGTTTCTCGGAAAAACGACGGAGAGATAATCCAATTTCGCGAATGCCCAACTGTTACCCATACAATAAGGTTTCCAAAGCCTCCTGTAGTGTTCAATTATCACGAGTAACGAGAAAGTTATGGCCTTTTTAATATTCTAAGAAAATCCAAAGGCAACTGCTTTTGGCAGTTTCTCGGAAAAACGACGGAGAGATAATCCAATTTCAAGAATGCCCAACTGTTACCCATGGAATAAGGTTTTGAAAGCCTCCCGTAGTGGTCAATTATCACGAGTAACGAGAAAGTTATGGCCTTTTTAATATTCTAAGTAAATCCAAAGGCAGCTGCCTTTGGCAGTTTCTCGGAAAAACGACAGAGAGATAATCCAATTTCGAAAATGCCCAACTGTTACCCATGGAATAAGGTTTCCAAAGCCTCATGTAGTGGTCAATTATCACGAATAACGAGAAAGTTATGGCCTTTTTAATATTCTAAATAAATCCAAAGGAAGCTGCCTTTGGCAGTTTCTCCGAAAAACGACGGAGAGATAATCTAATTTCGAGAATGCCCAACTGTTACCCATGGAATAAGGTTTCCAAAGCCTCCTGTAGTGGTCAATTATCACGAGTAACGAGAAAGTTATGGCCATTTTAATATTCTAAATAAATCCAAAGGCAGCTGCCTTTGGCAGTTTCTCGGAAAAACGACGGAGAGATAATCCAATTTCGAGAATGCCCAACTGTTACCCATAGAAAAAGGTATCCAAACCCTCTTGTAGTAGTCAATTATCACGAGTAACGAGAAAGTTATGGAAATTTTAATATTCTAAATAAATCCAAAGGCAGCTACCTTTGGCAGTTTCTCGAAAAAACAACGGAGATATAATCCAATTTCGAGAATGCCCAACTGTTACACATGGAATAAGGTTTCCAAAGCCTCCTGTAGTGGTCAATTATCACGAGTAACGAGAAAGTTATGGCCTTTTTAATAATCTAAATAAATCAAAAGGCAGCCTTTGGCAGTTTCTCGGAAAAACGACAAAGATATAATCCAATTTCGAGAATACCCAAATGTTAAACATGGAATAAGGTTTCCAAAGCCTCCAGTAGAGTTCATTTAACACGAGTAACGATAAAGTTATGGCCATTTTAATATTCTAAATAAATCCATAGGCAGCTGCCTTTAGCAGTTTATCGGAAAAACGACGGAGAGATAATCCAATTTCGAGAATGCCCAACTGTTACCCATGGAATAAGGTATCCAAACCCTCCTATAGTGTTCAATTATCACGAGTAACGAGAAAGTTATGGTCTTTTTAATATTCTAAGTAAATCCAAAGCCAGCTACCTTTGGCAGTTTCTCGAAAAAACAACGGACAGATAATCCAATTTCGAGAATGCCCAACTGTTACCCATGTAATAAGGTATCCAAACCCTCCTGTAGTGTTCAATTATCACGAATAACGAGAAAGTTATGGTCATTTTAATATTCTAAGTATATCCAAAGGCAGCTGCCTTTGGCAGTTTCTCGGAAAAACGATGGAGAGATAATCCAATTTCGAGAATGCCCAACTGTTACCCATGGAATAAGGTTTCCAAAGCCTCCTGTAGTGTTCAATTATCATGAGTAACGAGAAATTTATGGTCTTTTTAATATTCTAAGTAAATCCAAAGCCAGCTACCTTTGGCAGTTTCTCAAAAAAACAACGGATAGATAATCCAATTTCGAGAATGCCCAACTGTTACCCATGGAATAAGGTATCCAAACCCTCCTATAGGAGTCAATTATCACGAGTAACGAGAAATTTATGGAATTTTTAATTTTCTAAATAAATCCAAAGCCAGCTACCTTTGGCAGTTTCTCGAAAAAACGACGGAGAGATAATCCAATTTCGCGAATGCCCAACTGTTACCCATGGAATAAGGTTTCCAAAGCCTCCTGTAGTGGTCAATTATCACGAGTAACGAGAAAGTTATGGCCATTTTAATATTCTAAATAAATCCAAAGGCAGCTGCCTTTGGCAGTTTCTCGGAAAAACGACGGAGAGATAATCCAATTTCGAGAATGCCCAACTGTTACCCATACAATAAGGTTTCCAAAGCCTCCTGTAGTGTTCAATTATCACGAGTAACGAGAAAGTTATGGCCTTTTTAATATTCTAAGAAAATCCAAAGGCAGCTACTTTTGGCAGTTTCTCGGAAAAACGACGGAGAGATAATCCAATTTCAAGAATGCCCAACTGTTACCCATGGAATAAGGTTTTGACAGCCTCCTGTAGTGGTCAATTATCACGAGTAACGAGAAAGTTATGGCCTTTTTAATATTCTAAGTAAATCCAAAGGCAGCTGCCTTTGGCAGTTTCTCGGAAAAACGACAGAGAGATAATCCAATTTCGAAAATGCCCAACTGTTACCCATGGAATAAGGTTTCTAAAGCCTCATGTAGTGGTCAATTATCACGAGTAATGAGAAAGTTATGGCCTTTTTAATATTCTAAATAAATCCAAAGGCAGCTGCCTTTGGCAGTTTCTCCGAAAAACGACGGAGAGATAATCTAATTTCGAGAATGCCCAACTGTTACCCATGGAATAAGGTTTCCAAAGCCTCCTGTAGTGGTCAATTATCACGAGTAACGAGAAAGTTATGGCCATTTTAATATTCTAAATAAATCCAAAGGCAGCTGCCTTTGGCAGTTTCTCGGAAAAACGACAAAGATATAATCCAATTTCGAGAATACCCAAATGTTAAACATGGAATAAGGTTTCCAAAGCCTCCAGTAGAGTTCATTTATCACGAGTAACGATAAAGTTATGGCCATTTTAATATTCTAAATAAATCCATAGGCAGCAGCCTTTAGCAGTTTATCGGAAAAACGACGGAGAGATAATCCAATTTCGAGAATGCCCAACTGTTACCCATGGAATAAGGTATTCAAACCCTCCTATAGTGTTCAATTATCACGAGTAACGAGAAAGTTATGGTCTTTTTAATATTCTAAGTAAATCCAAAGCCAGCTACCTTTGGCAGTTTATCGAAAAAACAACGGACAGATAATCCAATTTCGAGAATGCCCAACTGTTACCCATGTAATAAGGTATCCAAACCCTCCTGTAGTGTTCAATTATCACGAATAACGAGAAAGTTATGGTCATTTTAATATTCTAAGTATATCCAAAGGCAGCTGCCTTTGGCAGTTTCTCGGAAAAACGATGGAGAGATAATCCAATTTCGAGAATGCCCAACTGTTACCCATGGAATAAGGTTTCCAAAGCCTCCTGTAGTGTTCAATTATCATGAGTAACGAGAAAGTTATGGTCTTTTTAATATTCTAAGTAAATCCAAAGCCAGCTACCTTTGGCAGTTTCTCAAAAAAACAACGGATAGATAATCCAATTTCGAGAATGCCCAACTGTTACCCATGGAATAAGGTATCCAAACCCTCCTATAGTAGTCAATTATCACGAGTAACGAGAAAGTTATGGAATTTTTAATTTTCTAAATAAATCCAAAGCCAGCTACCTTTGGCAGTTTCTCGAAAAAACGACGGAGAGATAATCCAATTTCGCGAATGCCCAACTGTTACCCATGGAATAAGGTTTCCAAAGCCTCCTGTAGTGGTCACTTATCACGAGTAACGAGAAAGTTATGGCCTTTTTAATATTCTTAGTAAATCCAAAGGCAGCTGCCTTTGGCAGTTTCTCGAAAAAACGATGGAGAGATAATTCAATTTTGAGAATTTCCAACTGTTACCCATGCAATAAGGTTTCCAAAGCCTCCTATAGTGGTAAATTATCACGAGTAACGAGAAAGTTATGCCCTTTTTAATATTCTAAATAAATCCAAAGGCAGCTGCCTTTGGCAGTTTCTCGGAAAAACGACAGAGAGATAATCCAATTTCGAAAATGCCCAACTGTTACCCATGGAATAAGGTTTCCAAAGCCTCCTGTAGTGGTCAATTATCACGAGTAACGAGAAAGTTATGGCCTTTTTAATATTCTAAATAAATCCAAAGGCAGCTGCCTTTGGCAGTTTCTCCGAAAAACGACGGAGAGATAATCTAATTTCGAGAATGCCCAACTGTTACCCATGGAATAAGGTTTCCAAAGCCTCCTGTAGTGGTCATTTATCACGAGTAACGAGAAAGTTATGGCCTTTTTAATATTCTAAATAAATCCAAAGGCAGCTGCCTTTGGCAGTTTCTCGGAAAAACGACGGAGAGATAATCCAATTTCGAGAATGCCCAACTGTTACCCATAGAAAAAGGTATCCAAACCCTCTTGTAGTAGTTAATTATCACGAGTAACGAGAAAGTTATGGAAATTTTAATATTCTAAATAAATCCAAAGGCAGCTACCTTTGGCAGTTTCTCGAAAAAACAACGGAGATATAATCCAATTTCGAGAATGCCCAACTGTTACACATGGAATAAGGTTTCCAAAGCCTCCTGTAGTGGTCAATTATCACGAGTAACGAGAAAGTTATGGCCTTTTTAATAATCTAAATAAATCCAAAGGCCGCCTTTGGCAGTTTCTCGGAAAAACGACAAAGATATAATCCAATTTCGAGAATACCCAACTGTTAAACATGGAATAAGGTTTCCAAAGCCTCCAGTAGAGTTCATTTATCACGAGTAACGATAAAGTTATGACCATTTTAATATTCTAAATAAATCCATAGGCAGCTGCCTTTAGCAGTTTATCGGAAAAACGACGGAGAGATAATCCAATTTCGAGAATGCCCAACTGTTACCCATGGAATAAGGTATCCAAACCCTCCTATAGTGTTCAATTATCACGAGTAACGAGAAAGTTATGGTCTTTTTAATATTCTAAGTAAATCCAAAGCCAGCTACCTTTGGCAGTTTCTCGAAAAAACAACGGATAGATAATCCAATTTCGAGAATGCCCAACTGTGACCCATGGAATAAGGTATCCAAACCCTCCTGTAGTGTTCAATTATCACGAATAACGAGAAAGTTATGGTCTTTTTAATATTCTAAGTATATCCAAAGGCAGCTGCCTTTGGCAGTTTCTCGGAAAAACGATGGAGAGATAATCCAATTTCGAGAATGCCCAACTGTTACCCATGGAATAAGGTTTCCAAAGCCTCCTGTAGTATTCAATTATCACGAGTAACGAGAAAGTTATGGAAATTTTAATATTCTAAATAAATCCAAAGGCAGCTACCTTTGGCAGTTTCTCGAAAAATCAACGGAGATATAATCCAATTTCGAGAATGCCCAACTGTTACACATGGAATAAGGTTTCCAAAGCCTCCTGTAGTGGTCAATTATCACGAGTAACGAGAAAGTTATGGCCTTTTTAATAATCTAAATAAATCCAAAGGCAGCCTTTGGCAGTTTCTCGGAAAAACGACAGAGATATAATCCAATTTCGAGAATACCCAACTGTTACCCATGGAATAAGGTTTCCAAAGCCTCCAGTAGAGTTCATTTATCACGAGTAACGATAAAGTTATGGCCATTTTAATATTCTAAATAAATCCATAGGCAGCTGCCTTTTAGCAGTTTATCGGAAAAACGACGGAGAGATAATCCAATTTCGAGAATGCCCAACTGTTACCCATGGAATAAGGTTTCCAAAGCCTCCTGTAGAGGTCAATTTTCACGAGTAACGAGAAAGTTATGGCCTTTTTAATATTCTAAATAAATCCAAAGGCAGCTGCCTTTGGCAGTTTCTCAGAAAAACGATGGAGAGATAATCCAATTTCGAGAATGCCCAACTGTTACCCATGGAATAAGGTTTCCAAAGCCTCCTGTAGTATTCAATTATCACGAGTAACGAGAAAGTTATGGAAATTTTAATATTCTAAATAAATCCAAAGGCAGCTACCTTTGGCAGTTTCTCGAAAAAACAACGGAGATATAATCCAATTTCGAGAATGCCCAACTGTTACACATGGAATAAGGTTTCCAAAGCCTCCTGTAGTGGTCAATTATCACGAGTAACGAGAAAGTTATGGCCTTTTTAATAATCTAAATAAATCCAAAGGCAGCCTTTGGCAGTTTCTCGGAAAAACGACAGAGATATAATCCAATTTCGAGAATACCCAACTGTTACCCATGGAATAAGGTTTCCAAAGCCTCCAGTAGAGTTCATTTATCACGAGTAACGATAAAGTTATGGCCATTTTAATATTCTAAATAAATCCATAGGCAGCTGCCTTTTAGCAGTTTATCGGAAAAACGACGGAGAGATAATCCAATTTCGAGAATGCCCAACTGTTACCCATGGAATAAGGTTTCCAAAGCCTCCTGTAGAGGTCAATTTTCACGAGTAACGAGAAAGTTATGGCCTTTTTAATATTCTAAATAAATCCAAAGGCAGCTGCCTTTGGCAGTTTCTCAGAAAAACGACAAAGAGATAATCTAATTTCGAGAATGCCCAACTGTTACCCATGGAATAAGGTTTCCAAAGCCTCCTGTAGTGGTCAATTATCACGAGTAATGAGAAAGTTATGGCCATTTTAATATTCTAAATAAATCCAATGGCAGCTGCCTTTAGCAGTTTCTCGGAAAAACGACGGAGAGATAATCCAATTTCAAGAATGCCCAACTGTTACCCATGGAATATGGTATCCAAACCCTCCTGTAGTGTTCAATTATCACGAGTAACGAGAAAGTTGGGCAGTTTCTCGGAAAAACGACGGAAAGATAATCCAATTTCGCGAATGCTCAACTGTTACCCATGGAATAAGGTTTCCAAATCCTCCTGTAGTGGTCAATTATCACGAGTAACGAGAAAGTTATGGCATTTTTAATATTCTAAGTAAATCCAAAGGCAGCTGCCTTTGGCAGTTTCTCGGAAAAACAACGGAGAGATAATTCAATTTCGAGAATGTCCAACTGTTACCCATGGAATACGGTTTCCAAAGCCTCTGTAGTGGTCAATTATCACGAGTAACGAGAAAGTTATGGCCTTTTAAATATTCTAAATAAATCCAAAGGTAGCTGCCTTTGGCAGTTTCTTAGAAAAACGACAAAGAGATAATCCAATTTCGAGAATGCCCAACTGTTACCCATGGAATAAGGTTTCCAATGCCTCCTGTAGTGGTCAATTATCTCGAGTAATGAGAAAGTTATGGCCAATTTAATATTCTAAATAAATTCAATGGCAGCTGCCTTTAGCAGTTTCTCGGAAAAACGACGGAGAGATAATCCAATTTCGAGAATGCCCAACTGTTACCCATGGAATATGGTATCCAAACCCTCCTGTAGTGTTCAATTATCACGAGTAACAAGAAAGTTATGGTCTTTTCAATATTCTAAACAAATCCTAAGGCAGCTGCCTTGGGCAGTTTCTCGGAAAAACGACGGAAAGATAATCCAATTTCGCGAATGCTCAACTGTTACCCATGGAATAAGGTTTCCAAATCCTCCTGTAGTGGTCAATTATCACGAGTAACGAGAAAGTTATGGCCTTTTAAATATTCTAAATAAATCCAAAGGCAGCTGTCTTTGGCAGTTTCTTGGAAAAACGGCGGAGAGATAATCTAATTTCGAGAATGCCCAACTGTTACCCATGGAATAAGGTTTCCAAAGCATCCTGTAGTGTTTAATTATCACGAGTAACGAGAAAGTTATGGCCGTTTCAATATTTTAAATAAATCCAAAGGCAGCTGCCTTTGGCAGTTTCTCGGAAAAACGACGGAGAGATAATCCAATTTCGCGAATGCCCAACTGTTACCCATACAATAAGGTTTCCAAAGCCTCCTGTAGTGTTCAATTATCACGAGTAACGAGAAAGTTATGGCCTTTTTAATATTCTAAGAAAATCCAAAGGCAACTGCTTTTGGCAGTTTCTCGGAAAAACGACTGAGAGATAATCCAATTTCAAGAATGCCCAACTGTTACCCATGGAATAAGGTTTTGAAAGCCTCCTGTAGTGGTCAATTATCACGAGTAACGAGAAAGTTATGGCCTTTTTAATATTCTAAGTAAATCCAAAGGCAGCTGCCTTTGGCAGTTTCTCGGAAAAACGACAGAGAGATAATCCAATTTCGAAAATGCCCAACTGTTACCCATGGAATAAGGTTTCCAAAGCCTCATGTAGTGGTCAATTATCACGAGTAACGAGAAAGTTATGGCCTTTTTAATATTCTAAATAAATCCAAAGGAAGCTGCCTTTGGCAGTTTCTCCGAAAAACGACGGAGAGATAATCTAATTTCGAGAATGCCCAACTGTTACCCATGGAATAAGGTTTCCAAAGCCTCCTGTAGTGGTCAATTATCACGAGTAACGAGAAAGTTATGGCCATTTTAATATTCTAAATAAATCCAAAGGCAGCTGCCTTTGACAGTTTCTCGGAAAAACGACGGAGAGATAATCCAATTTCGAGAATGCCCAACTGTTACCCATAGAAAAAGGTATCCAAACCCTCTTGTAGTAGTCAATTATCACGAGTAACGAGAAAGTTATGGAAATTTTAATATTCTAAATAAATCCAAAGGCAGCTACCTTTGGCAGTTTCTCGAAAAAACAACGGAGATATAATCCAATTTCGAGAATGCCCAACTGTTACACATGGAATAAGGTTTCCAAAGCCTCCTGTAGTGGTCAATTATCACGAGTAACGAGAAAGTTATGGCCTTTTTAATATTCTAAGTAAATCCAAAGGCAGCTGCCTTTGGCAGTTTCTCGGAAAAACGACAGAGATATAATCCAATTTCGAGAATGCCCAACTGTTACCCATGGAATAAGGTTTCCAATGCCTCCTGTAGTGGTCAATTATCTCGAGTAATGAGAAAGTTATGGCCAATTTAATATTCTAAATAAATTCAATGGCAGCTGCCTTTAGCAGTTTCTCGGAAAAACGACGGAGAGATAATCCAATTTCGAGAATGCCCAACTGTTACCCATGGAATATGGTATCCAAACCCTCCTGTAGTGTTCAATTATCACGAGTAACAAGAAAGTTATGGTCTTTTCAATATTCTAAACAAATCCTAAGGCAGCTGCCTTGGGCAGTTTCTCGGAAAAACGACGGAAAGATAATCCAATTTCGCGAATGCTCAACTGTTACCCATGGAATAAGGTTTCCAAATCCTCCTGTAGTGGTCAATTATCACGAGTAACGAGAAAGTTATGGCCTTTTAAATATTCTAAATAAATCCAAAGGCAGCTGTCTTTGGCAGTTTCTTGGAAAAACGGCGGAGAGATAATCTAATTTCGAGAATGCCCAACTGTTACCCATGGAATAAGGTTTCCAAAGCATCCTGTAGTGTTTAATTATCACGAGTAACGAGAAAGTTATGGCCGTTTCAATATTTTAAATAAATCCAAAGGCAGCTGCCTTTGGCAGTTTCTCGGAAAAACGACGGAGAGATAATCCAATTTCGCGAATGCCCAACTGTTACCCATACAATAAGGTTTCCAAAGCCTCCTGTAGTGTTCAATTATCACGAGTAACGAGAAAGTTATGGCCTTTTTAATATTCTAAGAAAATCCAAAGGCAACTGCTTTTGGCAATTTCTCGGAAAAACGACTGAGAGATAATCCAATTTCAAGAATGCCCAACTGTTACCCATGGAATAAGGTTTTGAAAGCCTCCTGTAGTGGTCAATTATCACGAGTAACGAGAAAGTTATGGCCTTTTTAATATTCTAAGTAAATCCAAAGGCAGCTGCCTTTGGCAGTTTCTCGGAAAAACGACAGAGAGATAATCCAATTTCGAAAATGCCCAACTGTTACCCATGGAATAAGGTTTCCAAAGCCTCATGTAGTGGTCAATTATCACGAGTAACGAGAAAGTTATGGCCTTTTTAATATTCTAAATAAATCCAAAGGAAGCTGCCTTTGGCAGTTTCTCCGAAAAACGACGGAGAGATAATCTAATTTCGAGAATGCCCAACTGTTACCCATGGAATAAGGTTTCCAAAGCCTCCTGTAGTGGTCAATTATCACGAGTAACGAGAAAGTTATGGCCATTTTAATATTCTAAATAAATCCAAAGGCAGCTGCCTTTGACAGTTTCTCGGAAAAACGACGGAGAGATAATCCAATTTCGAGAATGCCCAACTGTTACCCATAGAAAAAGGTATCCAAACCCTCTTGTAGTAGTCAATTATCACGAGTAACGAGAAAGTTATGGAAATTTTAATATTCTAAATAAATCCAAAGGCAGCTACCTTTGGCAGTTTCTCGAAAAAACAACGGAGATATAATCCAATTTCGAGAATGCCCAACTGTTACACATGGAATAAGGTTTCCAAAGCCTCCTGTAGTGGTCAATTATCACGAGTAACGAGAAAGTTATGGCCTTTTTAATAATCTAAATAAATCAAAAGGCAGCCTTTGGCAGTTTCTCGGAAAAACGACAAAGATATAATCCAATTTCGAGAATACCCAAATGTTAAACATGGAATAAGGTTTCCAAAGCCTCCAGTAGAGTTCATTTATCACGAGTAACGATAAAGTTATGGCCATTTTAATATTCTAAATAAATCCATAGGCAGCTGCCTTTAGCAGTTTATCGGAAAAACGACGGAGAGATAATCCAATTTCGAGAATGCCCAACTGTTACCCATGGAATAAGGTATTCAAACCCTCCTATAGTGTTCAATTATCACGAGTAACGAGAAAGTTATGGTCTTTTTAATATTCTAAGTAAATCCAAAGCCAGCTACCTTTGGCAGTTTCTCGAAAAAACAACGGACAGATAATCCAATTTCGAGAATGCCCAACTGTTACCCATGTAATAAGGTATCCAAACCCTCCTGTAGTGTTCAATTATCACGAATAACGAGAAAGTTATGGTCATTTTAATATTCTAAGTATATCCAAAGGCAGCTGCCTTTGGCAGTTTCTCGGAAAAACGATGGAGATATAATCCAATTTCGAGAATGCCCAACTGTTACCTATGGAATAAGGTTTCCAAAGCCTCCTGTAGTGTTCAATTATCATGAGTAACGAGAAAGTTATGGTCTTTTTAATATTCTAAGTAAATCCAAAGCCAGCTACCTTTGGCAGTTTCTCAAAAAAACAACGGATAGATAATCCAATTTCGAGAATGCCCAACTGTTACCCATGGAATAAGGTATCCAAACCCTCCCATAGTAGTCAATTATCACGAGTAACGAGAAAGTTATGGAATTTTTAATTTTCTAAATAAATCCAAAGCCAGCTACCTTTGGCAGTTTCTCGAAAAAACGACGGAGAGATAATCCGATTTCGCGAATGCCCAACTGTTACCCATGGAATAAGGTTTCCAAAGCCTCCTGTAGTGGTCAATTATCACGAATAACGAGAAAGTTATGGCCTTTTTAATATTCTTAGTAAATCCAAAGGCAGCTGCCTTTGGCAGTTTCTCGAAAAAACGATGGAGAGATAATCCAATTTTGAGAATTTCCAACTGTTACCCATGCAATAAGGTTTCCAAAGCCTCCTATAGTGGTAAATTATCACGAGTAACGAGAAAGTTATGCCCTTTTTAATATTCTAAATAAATCCAAAGGCAGCTGCCTTTGGCAGTTTCTCGGAAAAACGACAGAGAGATAATCCAATTTCGAAAATGCCCAACTGTTACCCATGGAATAAGGTTTCCAAAGCCTCCTGTAGTGGTCAATTATCACGAGTAACGAGAAAGTTATGGCCTTTTTAATATTCTAAATAAATCCAAAGGCAGCTGCCTTTGGCAGTTTCTCCGAAAAACGACGGAGAGATAATCTAATTTCGAGAATGCCCAACTGTTACCCATGGAATAAGGTTTCCAAAGCCTCCTGTAGTGGTCATTTATCACGAGTAACGAGAAAGTTATGGCCTTTTTAATATTCTAAATAAATCCAAAGGCAGCTGCCTTTGGCAGTTTCTCGGAAAAACGACGGAGAGATAATCCAATTTCGAGAATGCCCAACTGTTACCCATAGAAAAAGGTATCCAAACCCTCTTGTAGTAGTCAATTATCACTAGTAACGAGAAAGTTATGGAAATTTTAATATTCTAAATAAATCCAAAGGCAGCTACCTTTGGCAGTTTCTCGAAAAAACAACGGAGATATAATCCAATTTCGAGAATGCCCAACTGTTACACATGGAATAAGGTTTCCAAAGCCTCCTGTAGTGGTCAATTATCACGAGTAACGAGAAAGTTATGGCCTTTTTAATAATCTAAATAAATCCAAAGGCCGCCTTTGGCAGTTTCTCGGAAAAACGACAAAGATATAATCCAATTTCGAGAATACCCAACTGTTAAACATGGAATAAGGTTTCCAAAGCCTCCAGTAGAGTTCATTTATCACGAGTAACGATAAAGTTATGGCCATTTTAATATTCTAAATAAATCCATAGGCAGCTGCCTTTAGCAGTTTATCGGAAAAACGACGGAGAGATAATCCAATTTCGAGAATGCCCAACTGTTACCCATGGAATAAGGTATCCAAACCCTCCTATAGTGTTCAATTATCACGAGTAACGAGAAAGTTATGGTCTTTTTAATATTCTAAGTAAATCCAAAGCCAGCTACCTTTGGCAGTTTCTCGAAAAAACAACGGATAGATAATCCAATTTCGAGAATGCCCAACTGTTACCCATGGAATAAGGTATCCAAACCCTCCTGTAGTGTTCAATTATCACGAATAACGAGAAAGTTATGGTCTTTTTAATATTCTAAGTATATCCAAAGGCAGCTGCCTTTGGCAGTTTCTCGGAAAAACGATGGAGAGATAATCCAATTTCGAGAATGCCCAACTGTTACCCATGGAATAAGGTTTCCAAAGCCTCCTGTAGTGTTCAATTATCATGAGTAACGAGAAAGTTATAGTCTTTTTAATATTCTAAGTAAATCCAAAGCCAGCTACCTTTGGCAGTTTCTCAAAAAAACAACGGATAGATAATCCAATTTCGAGAATGCCCAACTGTTACCCATGGAATAAGGTATCCAAACCCTCCTATAGTAGTCAATTATCACGAGTAACGAGAAAGTTATGGAATTTTTAATATTCTAAATAAATCCAAACGCAGCTACCTTTGGCAGTTTCTCGAAAAAACGACGGAGAGATAATCCAATTTCGCGAATGCCCAACTGTTACCCATGGAATAAGGTTTCCAAAGCCTCCTATAGTGGTAAATTATCACGAGGAACGAGAAAGTTATGCCCTTTTTAATATTCTAAATAAATCCAAAGGCAGCTGCCTTTGGAAGTTTCTCGGAAAAACGACGGAAAGATAATCCTATTTCGAGAATGCCCACCTGTTACCCATGGAATAAGGTTTCCAAAGCCTCCTGTAGTGGTCAATTATCACGAGTAACGAGAAAGTTATGGCCTTTTTAATATTCTAAGTAAATCCAAAGGCAGTTGCCTTTGGCAGTTTCTCGGAAAAACAACGGAGAGATAATTCAATTTCGAGAATGTCCAACTCTTACCCATGGAATACGGTTTCCAAAGCCTCCTTTAGTGGTCAATTATCACGAGTAACGAGAAAGTTAGGGCCTTTTAAATATTCTAAATAAATCCAAAGGCAGCTGCCTTTGGCAGTTTCTTGGAAAAACGGCGGAGAGATAATCTAATTTCGAGAAAGCCCAACTGTTACCCATGGAATAAGGTTTCCAAAGCATCCTGTAGTGTTCAATTATCACGAGTAACGAGAAAGTTATGGCCTTTTTAATATTCTAAGTAAATCCAAAGGCTGCCTTTAGCAGTTTCTCGGAAAAACGACGGAGAGATAATCCAATTTCAAGAATGCCCAACTGTTACCCATGGAATAAGGTTTCCAAAGCCTCCTGTAGTGGTCAATTATCAAGAGTAACGAGAAAGTTATGGCCTTTTTAATATTCTAAGTAAATCCAAAGGCAGCTGCCTTTGGCAGTTTCTCGGAAAAACGACAGAGATATAATCCAATTTCGAGAATGCCCAACTGTTACCCATGGAATAAGGTTTCCAAAGCCTCCTGTAGAGGTCATTTATCACGAGTAACGATAAAGTTATGGAATTTTGAATATTCTAAATAAATCCAAAGGCAGCTGCCTTTGGCGGTTTCTCCGAAAAACGACGGAGAGATAATCTAATTTCGAGAATGCCCAACTGTTACCCATGGAATAAGGTTTCCAAAGCCTCCTGTAGTGGTCAATTATCACGAGTAACGAGAAAGTTATGGCCTTTTTAATATTCTAAATAAATCCAAAGGCAGCTACCTTTGGCAGTTTCTCGAAAAAACAACGGAGAGATAATCCAATTTCGAGAATGCCCAACTGTTACCCATGGAATAAGGTTTCCAAAGCCTCCTGTAGTGGTCAATTATCACGAGTAACGAGAAAGTTATGGCCTTTTTAATATTCTAAATAAATCCAAAGGCAGCTGCCTTTGGCAGTTTCTCGGAAAAACAACGGAGAGATAATCTAATTTCGAGAATGCCAAACTGTTACCCATGGAATAAGTTATCTATACCCTCCTGTAGTAATCAATTATCACGAGTAACGAGAAAGTTATGGCCTTTTTAATATTCTAAACAAATCCTAAGGCAGCTGCCTTGGGCAGTTTCTCGGAAAAACGACGGAAAGATAACCAATTTTGTGAATGCTCAACTGTTACCCATGGAATAAGGTATCCAAACCCTCCCGTAGTGTTCAATTATCACGAATAACGAGAAAGTTATGGTCTTTTTAATATTCTAAGTATATCCAAAGGCAGCTGCCTTTGGCAGTTTCTCGGAAAAACGATGGAGAGATAATCCAATTTCGAGAATGCCCAACTGTTACCCATGGAATAAGGTTTCCAAAGCCTCCTGTAGTGTTCAATTATCATGAGTAACGAGAAAGTTATGGTCTTTTTAATATTCTAAATAAATCCAAAGCCAGCTACCTTTGGCAGTTTCTCAAAAAAACAACGGATAGATAATCCAATTTCGAGAATGCTCAACTGTTACCCATGGAATAAGGTATCCAAACCCTCCTATAGTAGTCAATTATCACGAGTAACGAGAAAGTTATGGAATTTTTAATATTCTAAATAAATCCAAAGCCAGCTACCTTTGGCAGTTTCTCGAAAAAACGACGGAGAGATAATCCAATTTCGCGAATGCCCAACTGTTACCCATGGAATAAGGTTTCCAAATCCTCCTGTAGTGGTCAATTATCACGAGTAACGAGAAAGTTATGGCCTTTTTAATATTCTTAGTAAATCCAAAGGCAGCTGCCTTTGGCAGTTTCTCGAAAAAACGATGGAGAGATAATCCAATTTCGAGAATTCCCAACTGTTACCCATGCAATAAGGTTTCCAAAGCCTCCTATAGTGGTAAATTATCACGAGTAACGAGAAAGTTATGCTCTTTTTAATATTCTAAATAAATCCAAAGGCAGCTGCCTTTGGAAGTTTCTCGGAAAAACGACGGAGAGATAATCCTATTTCGAGAATGCCCACCTGTTACCCATGGAATAAGGTTTCCAAAGCATCCTGTAGTGGTCAATTATCACGAGTAACGAGAAAGTTATGGCCTTTTTAATATTCTAAATAAATCCAAAGGCAGCCTTTGGCAGTTTCTCGGAAAAACGACAGAGATATAATCCAATTTCGAGAATACCCAACTGTTACCCATGGAATAAGGTTTCCAAAGCCTCCTGTAGAGTTCATTTATCACGAGTAACGATAAAGTTATGGCCATTTTAATATTCTAAATAAATCCATAGGCAGCTGCCTTTAGCAGTTTATCGGAAAAACGACGGAGAGATAATCCAATTTCGAGAATGCCCAACTGTTACCCATGGAATAAGGTATCCAAACCCTCCTGTAGTGTTCAATTATCACGAGTAACGAGAAAGTTATGGTCTTTTTAATATTCTAAGTAAATCCAAAGCCAGCTACCTTTGGCAGTTTCTCGAAAAAACAACGGATAGATAATCCAATTTCGAGAATGCCCAACTGTTACCCATGGAATAAGGTATCCAAACCCTCCTGTAGTGTTCAATTATCACGAGTAACGAGAAAGTTATGGTCTTTTTAATATTCTAAGTATATCCAAAGGCAGCTGCCTTTGGCAGTTTCTCGGAAAAACGATGGAGAGATAATCCAATTTCGAGAATGCCCAACTGTTACCCATGGAATAAGGTTTCCAAAGCCTCCTGTAGTGTTCAATTATCATGAGTAACGAGAAAGTTATAGTCTTTTTAATATTCTAAGTAAATCCAAAGCCAGCTACCTTTGGCAGTTTCTCAAAAAAACAACGGATAGATAATCCAATTTCGAGAATGCCCAACTGTTACCCATGGAATAAGGTATCCAAACCCTCCTATAGTAGTCAATTATCACGAGTAACGAGAAAGTTATGGAATTTTTAATATTCTAAATAAATCCAAACGCAGCTACCTTTGGCAGTTTCTCGAAAAAACGACGGAGAGATAATCCAATTTCGCGAATGCCCAACTGTTACCCATGGAATAAGGTTTCCAAAGCCTCCTATAGTGGTAAATTATCACGAGGAACGAGAAAGTTATGCCCTTTTTAATATTCTAAATAAATCCAAAGGCAGCTGCCTTTGGAAGTTTCTCGGAAAAACGACGGAAAGATAATCCTATTTCGAGAATGCCCACCTGTTACCCATGGAATAAGGTTTCCAAAGCCTCCTGTAGTGGTCAATTATCACGAGTAACGAGAAAGTTATGGCCTTTTTAATATTCTAAGTAAATCCAAAGGCAGTTGCCTTTGGCAGTTTCTCGGAAAAACAACGGAGAGATAATTCAATTTCGAGAATGTCCAACTCTTACCCATGGAATACGGTTTCCAAAGCCTCCTGTAGTGGTCAATTATCACGAGTAACGAGAAAGTTAGGGCCTTTTAAATATTCTAAATAAATCCAAAGGCAGCTGCCTTTGGCAGTTTCTTGGAAAAACGGCGGAGAGATAATCTAATTTCGAGAAAGCCCAACTGTTACCCATGGAATAAGGTTTCCAAAGCATCCTGTAGTGTTCAATTATCACGAGTAACGAGAAAGTTATGGCCTTTTTAATATTCTAAGTAAATCCAAAGGCTGCCTTTAGCAGTTTCTCGGAAAAACGACGGAGAGATAATCCAATTTCAAGAATGCCCAACTGTTACCCATGGAATAAGGTTTCCAAAGCCTCCTGTAGTGGTCAATTATCAAGAGTAACGAGAAAGTTATGGCCTTTTTAATATTCTAAGTAAATCCAAAGGCAGCTGCCTTTGGCAGTTTCTCGGAAAAACGACAGAGATATAATCCAATTTCGAGAATGCCCAACTGTTACCCATGGAATAAGGTTTCCAAAGCCTCCTGTAGAGGTCATTTATCACGAGTAACGATAAAGTTATGGAATTTTGAATATTCTAAATAAATCCAAAGGCAGCTGCCTTTGGCGGTTTCTCCGAAAAACGACGGAGAGATAATCTAATTTCGAGAATGCCCAACTGTTACCCATGGAATAAGGTTTCCAAAGCCTCCTGTAGTGGTCAATTATCACGAGTAACGAGAAAGTTATGGCCTTTTTAATATTCTAAATAAATCCAAAGGCAGCTACCTTTGGCAGTTTCTCGAAAAAACAACGGAGAGATAATCCAATTTCGAGAATGCCCAACTGTTACCCATGGAATAAGGTTTCCAAAGCCTCCTGTAGTGGTCAATTATCACGAGTAACGAGAAAGTTATGGCCTTTTTAATATTCTAAATAAATCCAAAGGCAGCTGCCTTTGGCAGTTTCTCGGAAAAACAACGGAGAGATAATCTAATTTCGAGAATGCCAAACTGTTACCCATGGAATAAGTTATCTATACCCTCCTGTAGTAATCAATTATCACGAGTAACGAGAAAGTTATGGCCTTTTTAATATTCTAAACAAATCCTAAGGCAGCTGCCTTGGGCAGTTTCTCGGAAAAACGACGGAAAGATAACCAATTTTGTGAATGCTCAACTGTTACCCATGGAATAAGGTATCCAAACCCTCCCGTAGTGTTCAATTATCACGAATAACGAGAAAGTTATGGTCTTTTTAATATTCTAAGTATATCCAAAGGCAGCTGCCTTTGGCAGTTTCTCGGAAAAACGATGGAGAGATAATCCAATTTCGAGAATGCCCAACTGTTACCCATGGAATAAGGTTTCCAAAGCCTCCTGTAGTGTTCAATTATCATGAGTAACGAGAAAGTTATGGTCTTTTTAATATTCTAAATAAATCCAAAGCCAGCTACCTTTGGCAGTTTCTCAAAAAAACAACGGATAGATAATCCAATTTCGAGAATGCTCAACTGTTACCCATGGAATAAGGTATCCAAACCCTCCTATAGTAGTCAATTATCACGAGTAACGAGAAAGTTATGGAATTTTTAATATTCTAAATAAATCCAAAGCCAGCTACCTTTGGCAGTTTCTCGAAAAAACGAAGGAGAGATAATCCAATTTCGCGAATGCCCAACTGTTACCCATGGAATAAGGTTTCCAAATCCTCCTGTAGTGGTCAATTATCACGAGTAACGAGAAAGTTATGGCCTTTTTAATATTCTTAGTAAATCCAAAGGCAGCTGCCTTTGGCAGTTTCTCGAAAAAACGATGGAGAGATAATCCAATTTCGAGAATTCCCAACTGTTACCCATGCAATAAGGTTTCCAAAGCCTCCTATAGTGGTAAATTATCACGAGTAACGAGAAAGTTATGCTCTTTTTAATATTCTAAATAAATCCAAAGGCAGCTGCCTTTGGAAGTTTCTCGGAAAAACGACGGAGAGATAATCCTATTTCGAGAATGCCCACCTGTTACCCATGGAATAAGGTTTCCAAAGCATCCTGTAGTGGTCAATTATCACGAGTAACGAGAAAGTTATGGCCTTTTTAATATTCTAAATAAATCCAAAGGCAGCCTTTGGCAGTTTCTCGGAAAAACGACAGAGATATAATCCAATTTCGAGAATACCCAACTGTTACCCATGGAATAAGGTTTCCAAAGCCTCCTGTAGAGTTCATTTATCACGAGTAACGATAAAGTTATGGCCATTTTAATATTCTAAATAAATCCATAGGCAGCTGCCTTTAGCAGTTTATCGGAAAAACGACGGAGAGATAATCCAATTTCGAGAATGCCCAACTGTTACCCATGGAATAAGGTATCCAAACCCTCCTGTAGTGTTCAATTATCACGAGTAACGAGAAAGTTATGGTCTTTTTAATATTCTAAGTAAATCCAAAGCCAGCTACCTTTGGCAGTTTCTCGAAAAAACAACGGATAGATAATCCAATTTCGAGAATGCCCAACTGTTACCCATGGAATAAGGTATCCAAACCCTCCTGTAGTGTTCAATTATCACGAGTAACGAGAAAGTTATGGTCTTTTTAATATTCTAAGTATATCCAAAGGCAGCTGCCTTTGGCAGTTTCTCGGAAAAACGATGGAGAGATAATACAATTTCGAGAATGCCCAACTGTTACCCATGGAATAAGGTTTCCAAAGCCTCCTGTAGTGTTCAATTATCATGAGTAACGAGAAAGTTATGGTCTTTTTAATATTCTAAGTAAATCGAAAGGCAGCTACCTTTGGCAGTTTCTCAAAAAAACAACGGATAGATAATCCAATTTCGAGAATGCCCAACTGTTACCCATGGAATAAGGTATCCAAACCCTCCTATAGTAGTCAATTATCACGAGTAACGAGAAAGTTATGGAATTTTTAATATTCTAAATAAATCCAAAGGCAGCTTCCTTTGGCAGTTTCTCGGAAAAACAACGGAGAGATAATTCAATTTCGAGAATGTCCAACTGTTACCCATAGAATACGGATTGCAAAGCCTCCTGTACTGGTCAATTATCACGAGTAACGAGAAAGTTATGGCCTTTTAAATATTCTAAATAAATCCAAAGGCAGCTGCCTTTGGCAGTTTCTTGGAAAAACGGCGGAGAGATAATCTAATTTCGAGAATGCCCAACTGTTACCCATGGAATAAGGTTTCCAAAGCATCCTGTAGTGTTTAATTAACACGAGTAACGAGAAAGTTATGGCCGTTTTAATATTTTAAATAAATCCAAAGGCAGCTGCCTTTGGCAGTTTCTCGGAAAAACGACGGAGAGATAATCCAATTTTGCGAATGCCCAACTGTTACCCATACAATAAGGTTTCCAAAGCCTCCTGTAGTGTTCAATTATCACGAGTAACGAGAAAGTTATGGCCTTTTTAATATTCTAAGTAAATCCAAAGGCTGCCTTTGGCAGTTTCTCGGAAAAACGACGTAGAGATAATCCAATTTCAAGAATGCCCAACTGTTACCCATGGAATAAGGTTTCGAAAGCCTCCTGTAGTGGTCAATTATCAAGAGTAACGAGAAAGTTATGTCCTTTTTAATATTCTAAGTAAATCCAAAGGCAGCTGCCTTTGGCAGTTTCTCGGAAAAACGACAGAGATATAATCCAATTTCGAGAATGCCCAACTGTTACCCATGGAATAAGGTTTCCAAAGCCTCCTGTAGAGGTCATTTATCACGAGTAACGATAAAGGTATGGAATTTTGAATATTCTAAATAAATCCAAAGGCAGCTACCTTTGGCAGTTTCTCGGAAAAACGACGAAGAGATAATCCAATTTCACAAATGCCCAACTGTTACCCATGGAATAAGGTATCCAAACCCTCGTGTAGTGTTCAATTATCACGAGTAACGAGAAAGTTATGGTCATTTTAATATTCTAAGAAAATCCAAAGGCAGCTGCCTTTGGCAGTTTCTCGGAAAAACGATGGAGAGATAATCCAATTTCGAAAATGCCCAACTGTTACCCATGGAATAAGGTTTCCAAAGCCTCCTGTAGTGGTCAATTATCACGAGTAACGAGAAAGTTATGGCCTTTTTAATATTCTAAATAAATCCAAAGGCAGCTGCCTTTGGCGGTTTCTATGAAAAACGACGGATAGATAATCTAATTTCAAGAATGCCCAACTGTTACCCATGGAATAAGGTTTCCAAAGCCTCCTGTAGTGGTCAATTATCACGAGTAACGAGAAAGTTATGGCCTTTTTAATATTCTAAATAAATCCAAAGGCAGCTGCCTTTGGCAGTTTCTCGGAAAAACGACGAAGAGATAATCCAATTTCGAGAATGCCCAACTGTTACCCATGGAATAAGGTATCCAAACCCTCTTGTAGTAGTCAATTATCACGAGTAACGAGAAAGTTATGGAATTTTTAATATTCTAAATAAATCCAAAGGCAGCTACCTTTGGCAGTTTTGTCGAAAAAACAACGGAGAGATAATCCAATTTCGAGAATGCCCAACTGTTACACATGGAATAAGGTTTCCAAAGCCTCCTGTAGTGGTCAATTATCACGAGTAACGAGAAAGTTATGCCCTTTTTAATATCCTAAATAAATCCAAAGGCAGCAGCCTTTGGAAGTTTCTCAGAAAAACGACGGAGAGATAATCCTATTTCGAGAATGCCCACCTGTTACCCATGGAATAAGGTTTCCAAAGCCTCCTGTAGTGGTCAATTATCACGAGTAACGAGAAAGTTATGGCCTTTTAAATATTCTAAATAAATCCAAAGGCAGCTGCCTTTGGCAGTTTCTCGGAAAAACGACGGAAAGATAATCCAATTTCGCGAATGCTCAACTGTTACCCATGGAATAAGGTTTCCAAATCCTCCTGTAGTGGTCAATTATCACGAGTAATGAGAAAATTATGGCCTTTTTAATATTCTAAGTAAATCCAAAGGCAGCTACCTTTTGCAGTTTCTCGGAAAAACAACGGAGAGATAATTCAATTTCGAGAATGTCCAACTGTTACCCATGGAATACGGTTTCCAAAGCCTCCTGTAGTGGTCAATTATCACGAGTAACGAGAAAGTTATGGCCTTTTAAATATTCTAAATAAATCCAAAGGCAGCTGCCTTTGGCAGTTTCTTGGAAAAACGACGGAGAGATAATCTAATTTCGAGAATGCCCAACTGTTATCCATGGAATAAGGTTTCCAAAGCATCCTGTAGTGTTTAATTATCACGAGTAACGAGAAAGTTATGGCCGTTTTAATATTTTAAATAAATCCAAAGGCAGCTGCCTTTAGCAGTTTCTCGGAAAAACGACGGAGAGATAATCCAATTTCGCGAATGCCCAACTGTTACCCATACAATAAGGTTTCCAAAGCCTCCTATAGTGTTCAATTATCACGAGTAACGAGAAAGTTATGGCCTTTTTAATATTCTAAGTAAATCCAAAGGCAGCTGCCTTTGGCAGTTTCTCGGAAAAACGACAGAGATATAATCCAATTTCGAGAATGCCCAACTGTTACCCATGGAATAAGGTTTCCAAAGCCTCCTGTAGAGGTCATTTATCATGAGTAACGATAAAGGTATGGAATTTTGAATATTCTAAATAAATCCAAAGGCAGCTTCCTTTGGCAGTTTCTCGGAAAAACGACGGAGAGATAATCCAATTTCACAAATGCCCAACTGTTACCCATGGAATAAGGTATCCAAACCCTCGTGTAGTGTTCAATTATCACGAGTAACGAGAAAGTTATGGTCATTTTAATATTCTAAGAAAATCCAAAGGCAGCTGCCTTTGGCAGTTTCTCGGAAAAACGATGGAGAGATAATCCAATTTCGAAAATGCCCAACTGTTACCCATGGAATAAGGTTTCCAAAGCCTCCTGTAGTGGTCAATTATCACGAGTAACGAGAAAGTTATGGCCTTTTTAATATTCTAAATAAATCCAAAGGCAGCTGCCTTTGGCGGTTTCTATGAAAAACGACGGATAGATAATCTAATTTCGAGAATGCCCAACTGTTACCCATGGAATAAGGTTTCCAAAGCCTCCTGTAGAGGTCAATTATCACGAGTAACGAGAAAGTTATGGCCTTTTTAATATTCTAAATAAATCCAAAGGCAGCTGCCTTTGGCAGTTTCTCGGAAAAACGACGAAGAGATAATCCTATTTCGAGAATGCCCACCTGTTACCCATGGAATAAGGTTTCCAAAGCATCCTGTAGTGGTCAATTATCACGAGTAACGAGAAAGTTATGGCCTTTTTAATATTCTAAATAAATCCAAAGGCAGCTGCCTTTGGCGGTTTCTATGAAAAACGACGGATAGATAATCTAATTTCAAGAATGCCCAACTGTTACCCATGGAATAAGGTTTCCAAAGCCTCCTGTAGTGGTCAATTATCACGAGTAACGAGAAAGTTATGGCCTTTTTAATATTCTAAATAAATCCAAAGGCAGCTGCCTTTGGCAGTTTCTCGGAAAAACGACGAAGAGATAATCCAATTTCGAGAATGCCCAACTGTTACCCATGGAATAAGGTATCCAAACCCTCTTGTAGTAGTCAATTATCACGAGTAACGAGAAAGTTATGGAATTTTTAATATTCTAAATAAATCCAAAGGCAGCTACCTTTGGCAGTTTTGTCGAAAAAACAACGGAGAGATAATCCAATTTCGAGAATGCCCAACTGTTACACATGGAATAAGGTTTCCAAAGCCTCCTGTAGTGGTCAATTATCACGAGTAACGAGAAAGTTATGCCCTTTTTAATATCCTAAATAAATCCAAAGGCAGCAGCCTTTGGAAGTTTCTCAGAAAAACGACGGAGAGATAATCCTATTTCGAGAATGCCCACCTGTTACCCATGGAATAAGGTTTCCAAAGCCTCCTGTAGTGGTCAATTATCACGAGTAACGAGAAAGTTATGGCCTTTTAAATATTCTAAATAAATCCAAAGGCAGCTGCCTTTGGCAGTTTCTCGGAAAAACGACGGAAAGATAATCCAATTTCGCGAATGCTCAACTGTTACCCATGGAATAAGGTTTCCAAATCCTCCTGTAGTGGTCAATTATCACGAGTAATGAGAAAATTATGGCCTTTTTAATATTCTAAGTAAATCCAAAGGCAGCTACCTTTTGCAGTTTCTCGGAAAAACAACGGAGAGATAATTCAATTTCGAGAATGTCCAACTGTTACCCATGGAATACGGTTTCCAAAGCCTCCTGTAGTGGTCAATTATCACGAGTAACGAGAAAGTTATGGCCTTTTAAATATTCTAAATAAATCCAAAGGCAGCTGCCTTTGGCAGTTTCTTGGAAAAACGACGGAGAGATAATCTAATTTCGAGAATGCCCAACTGTTATCCATGGAATAAGGTTTCCAAAGCATCCTGTAGTGTTTAATTATCACGAGTAACGAGAAAGTTATGGCCGTTTTAATATTTTAAATAAATCCAAAGGCAGCTGCCTTTAGCAGTTTCTCGGAAAAACGACGGAGAGATAATCCAATTTCGCGAATGCCCAACTGTTACCCATACAATAAGGTTTCCAAAGCCTCCTATAGTGTTCAATTATCACGAGTAACGAGAAAGTTATGGCCTTTTTAATATTCTAAGTAAATCCAAAGGCAGCTGCCTTTGGCAGTTTCTCGGAAAAACGACAGAGATATAATCCAATTTCGAGAATGCCCAACTGTTACCCATGGAATAAGGTTTCCAAAGCCTCCTGTAGAGGTCATTTATCATGAGTAACGATAAAGGTATGGAATTTTGAATATTCTAAATAAATCCAAAGGCAGCTTCCTTTGGCAGTTTCTCGGAAAAACGACGGAGAGATAATCCAATTTCACAAATGCCCAACTGTTACCCATGGAATAAGGTATCCAAACCCTCGTGTAGTGTTCAATTATCACGAGTAACGAGAAAGTTATGGTCATTTTAATATTCTAAGAAAATCCAAAGGCAGCTGCCTTTGGCAGTTTCTCGGAAAAACGATGGAGAGATAATCCAATTTCGAAAATGCCCAACTGTTACCCATGGAATAAGGTATCCAAACCCTCCTGTAGTGTTCAATTATCACGAGTAACGAGAAAGTTATGGTCTTTTTAATATTCTAAGTAAATCCAAAGCCAGCTACCTCTGGCAGTTTCTCGAAAAAACAACGGATAGATAATCCAATTTCGAGAATGCCCAACTGTTACCCATGGAATAAGGTATCCAAACCCTCCTGTAGTGTTCAATTATCACGAGTAACGAGAAAGTTATGGTCTTTTTAATATTCTAAGTATATCCAAAGGCAGCTGCCTTTGGCAGTTTCTCGGAAAAACGATGGAGAGATAATCCAATTTCGAGAATGCCCAACTGTTACCCATGGAATAAGGTTTCCAAAGCCTCCTGTAGTGTTCAATTATCATGAGTAACGAGAAAGTTATGGTCTTTTTAATATTCTAAGTAAATCCAAAGGCAGCTACCTTTGGCAGTTTCTCAAAAAAACAACGGATAGATAATCCAATTTCGAGAATGCCCAACTGTTACCCATGGAATAAGGTATCCAAACCCTCCTATAGTAGTCAATTATCACGAGTAACGAGAAAGTTATGGAATTTTTAATATTCTAAATAAATCCAAAGGCAGCTACCTTTGGCAGTTTCTCGAAAAAACGACGGAGAGATAATCCAATTTCGCGAATGCCCAACTGTTACCCATGGAATAAGGTTTCCAAAGCCTCCTATAGTGGTAAATTATCACGAGTAACGAGAAAGTTATGCTATTTTTAATATTCTAAATAAATCCAAAGGCAGCTGCCTTTGGAAGTTTCTCGGAAAAACGACGGAGAGATAATCCTATTTCGAGAATGCCCACCTGTTACCCAATAAGGTTTGCAAAGCCTCCTGTAGTGGTCAATTATCACGAGTAACGAGAAAGTTATGGCCTTTTTAATATTCTAAATAAATCCAAAGGCAGCTGCCTTTGGCAGTTTCTCGGAAAAACAACGGAGAGATAATCTAATTTCGAGAATGCCCAACTGTTACCCATGGAATAAGGTATCTATACCCTCCTGTAGTAGTCAATTATCACGAGTAACGAGAAAGTTATGGCCTTTTTAATATTCTAAACAAATCCTAAGGCAGCTGCCTTGGGCAGTTTTCTCGGAAAAACGACGGAAAGATAATCCAATTTCGCGAATGCTCAACTGTTACCCATGGAATAAGGTTTCCAAATCCTCCTGTAGTGGTAAATTATCACGAGTAACGAGAAAGTTATGGCCTTTTTAATATTCTAAGTAAATCCAAAGGCAGCTGCCTTTGGCAGTTTCTCGGAAAAACAACGGAGAGATAATTCAATTTCGAGAATGTCCAACTGTTACCCATAGAATACGGATTGCAAAGCCTCCTGTACTGGTCAATTATCACGAGTAACGAGAAAGTTATGGCCTTTTAAATATTCTAAATAAATCCAAAGGCAGCTGCCTTTGGCAGTTTCTTGGAAAAACGGCGGAGAGATAATCTAATTTCGAGAATGCCCAACTGTTACCCATGGAATAAGGTTTCCAAAGCATCCTGTAGTGTTTAATTAACACGAGTAACGAGAAAGTTATGGCCGTTTTAATATTTTAAATAAATCCAAAGGCAGCTGCCTTTGGCAGTTTCTCGGAAAAACGACGGAGAGATAATCCAATTTTGCGAATGCCCAACTGTTACCCATACAATAAGGTTTCCAAAGCCTCCTGTAGTGTTCAATTATCACGAGTAACGAGAAAGTTATGGCCTTTTTAATATTCTAAGTAAATCCAAAGGCTGCCTTTGGCAGTTTCTCGGAAAAACGACGGAGAGATAATCCAATTTCAAGAATGCCCAACTGTTACCCATGGAATAAGGTTTCGAAAGCCTCCTGTAGTGGTCAATTATCAAGAGTAACGAGAAAGTTATGTCCTTTTTAATATTCTAAGTAAATCCAAAGGCAGCTGCCTTTGGCAGTTTCTCGGAAAAACGACAGAGATATAATCCAATTTCGAGAATGCCCAACTGTTACCCATGGAATAAGGTTTCCAAAGCCTCCTGTAGAGGTCATTTATCACGAGTAACGATAAAGGTATGGAATTTTGAATATTCTAAATAAATCCAAAGGCAGCTACCTTTGGCAGTTTCTCGGAAAAACGACGGAGAGATAATCCAATTTCACAAATGCCCAACTGTTACCCATGGAATAAGGTATCCAAACCCTCGTGTAGTGTTCAATTATCACGAGTAACGAGAAAGTTATGGTCATTTTAATATTCTAAGAAAATCCAAAGGCAGTTGCCTTTGGCAGTTTCTCGGAAAAACGATGGAGAGATAATCCAATTTCGAAAATGCCCAACTGTTACCCATGGAATAAGGTTTCCAAAGCCTCCTGTAGTGGTCAATTATCACGAGTAACGAGAAAGTTATGGCCTTTTTAATATTCTAAATAAATCCAAAGGCAGCTGCCTTTGGCGGTTTCTATGAAAAACGACGGATAGATAATCTAATTTCGAGAATGCCCAACTGTTACCCATGGAATAAGGTTTCCAAAGCCTCCTGTAGTGGTCAATTATCACGAGTAACGAGAAAGTTATGGCCTTTTTCATATTCTAAATAAATCCAAAGGCAGCTGCCTTTGGCAGTTTCTCGGAAAAACGACGAAGAGATAATCCAATTTCGAGAATGCCCAACTGTTACCCATGGAAAAAGGTATCCAAACCCTCTTGTAGTAGTCAATTATCACGAGTAACGAGAAAGTTATGGAATTTTTAATATTCTAAATAAATCCAAAGGCAGCTACCTTTGGCAGTTTTGTCGAAAAAACAACGGAGAGATAATCCAATTTCGAGAATGCCCAACTGTTACACATGGAATAAGGTTTCCAAAGCCTCCTGTAGTGGTCAATTATCACGAGTAACGAGAAAGTTATGCCCTTTTTAATATCCTAAATAAATCCAAAGGCAGCAGCCTTTGGAAGTTTCTCAGAAAAACGACGGAGAGATAATCCTATTTCGAGAATGCCCACCTGTTACCCATGGAATAAGGTTTCCAAAGCCTCCTGTAGTGGTCAATTATCACGAGTAACGAGAAAGTTATGGCCTTTTAAATATTCTAAATAAATCCAAAGGCAGCTGCCTTTGGCAGTTTCTCGGAAAAACGACGGAAAGATAATCCAATTTCGCGAATGCTCAACTGTTACCCATGGAATAAGGTTTCCAAATCCTCCTGTAGTGGTCAATTATCACGAGTAATGAGAAAATTATGGCCTTTTTAATATTCTAAGTAAATCCAAAGGCAGCTACCTTTTGCAGTTTCTCGGAAAAACAACGGAGAGATAATTCAATTTCGAGAATGTCCAACTGTTACCCATGGAATACGGTTTCCAAAGCCTCCTGTAGTGGTCAATTATCACGAGTAACGAGAAAGTTATGGCCTTTTAAATATTCTAAATAAATCCAAAGGCAGCTGCCTTTGGCAGTTTCTTGGAAAAACGACGGAGAGATAATCTAATTTCGAGAATGCCCAACTGTTATCCATGGAATAAGGTTTCCAAAGCATCCTGTAGTGTTTAATTATCACGAGTAACGAGAAAGTTATGGCCGTTTTAATATTTTAAATAAATCCAAAGGCAGCTGCCTTTAGCAGTTTCTCGGAAAAACGACGGAGAGATAATCCAATTTCGCGAATGCCCAACTGTTACCCATACAATAAGGTTTCCAAAGCCTCCTATAGTGTTCAATTATCACGAGTAACGAGAAAGTTATGGCCTTTTTAATATTCTAAGTAAATCCAAAGGCAGCTGCCTTTGGCAGTTTCTCGGAAAAACGACAGAGATATAATCCAATTTCGAGAATGCCCAACTGTTACCCATGGAATAAGGTTTCCAAAGCCTCCTGTAGAGGTCATTTATCATGAGTAACGATAAAGGTATGGAATTTTGAATATTCTAAATAAATCCAAAGGCAGCTTCCTTTGGCAGTTTCTCGGAAAAACGACGGAGAGATAATCCAATTTCACAAATGCCCAACTGTTACCCATGGAATAAGGTATCCAAACCCTCGTGTAGTGTTCAATTATCACGAGTAACGAGAATGTTATGGTCATTTTAATATTCTAAGAAAATCCAAAGGCAGCTGCCTTTGGCAGTTTCTCGGAAAAACGATGGAGAGATAATCCAATTTCGAAAATGCCCAACTGTTACCCATGGAATAAGGTTTCCAAAGCCTCCTGTAGTGGTCAATTATCACGAGTAACGAGAAAGTTATGGCCTTTTTAATATTCTAAATAAATCCAAAGGCAGCTGCCTTTGGCGGTTTCTATGAAAAACGACGGAGAGATAATCTAATTTCGAGAATGCCCAACTGTTACCCATGGAATAAGGTTTCCAAAGCCTCCTGTAGTGGTCAATTATCACAAGTAACGAGAAAGTTATGGCCTTTTTAATATTCTAAATAAATCCAAAGGCAGCTGCCTTTGGAAGTTTCTCAGAAAAACGACGGAGAGATAATCCTATTTCGAGAATGCCCACCTGTTACCCATGGAATAAGGTTTCCAAAGCCTCCTGTAGTGGTCAATTATCACGAGTAACGAGAAAGTTATGGCCTTTAAAATATTCTAAATAAATCCAAAGGCAGCTGCCTTTGGCAGTTTCTCGGAAAAACGACGGAAAGATAATCCAATTTCGCGAATTCTCAACTGTTACCCATGGAATAAGGTTTCCAAATCCTCCTGTAGTGGTCAATTATCACGAGTAACGAGAAAATTACGGCCTTTTTAATATTCTAAGTAAATCCAAAGGCAGCTGCCTTTGGCAGTTTCTCGGAAAAACAACGGAGAGATAATTCAATTTCGAGAATGTCCAACTGTTACCCATGGAATACGGTTTCCAAAGCCTGCTGTAGTGGTCAATTATCACGAGTAACGAGAAAGTTATGGCCTTTTAAATATTCTAAATAAATCCAAAGGCAGCTGCCTTTGGCAGTTTCTTGGAAAAACGGCGGAGAGATAATCTAATTTCGAGAATGCCCAACTGTTACCCATGGAATAAGGTTTCCAAAGCCTCCTGTAGAGGTCATTTATCACGAGTAACGATAAAGTTATGGAATTTTGAATATTCTAAATAAATCCAAAGGCAGCTACCTTTGGCAGTTTCTCGGAAAAACGACGGAGAGATAATCCAATTTCGCAAATGCCCAACTGTTACCCATGGAATAAGGTATCCAAACCCTCGTGTAGTGTTCAATTATCACGAGTAACGAGAAAGTTATGGTCTTTTTAATATTCTAAGTAAATCCAAAGGCAGCTGCCTTTGGCAGTTTCTCGGAAAAACGATGGAGAGATAATCCAATTTCGAAAATGCCCAACTGTTACCCATGGAATAAGGTTTCCAAAGCCTCCTGTAGTGGTCAATTATCACGAGTAACGAGAAAGTTATGGCCTTTTTAATATTCTAAATAAATCCAAAGGCAGCTGCCTTTGGCGGTTTCTCCGAAAAACGACGGAGAGATAATCTAATTTCGAGAATGCCCAACTGTTACCCGTGGAATAAGGTTTCCGAAGCCTCCTGTAGTGGTCAATTGTCACGAGTAACGAGAAAGTTATGGCCTTTTTAATATTCTAAATAAATCCAAAGGCAGCTGCCTTTGGCAGTTTCTCGGAAAAACGACGGAGAGATAATCCAATTTCGAGAATGCCCAACTGTTACCCATGGAAAAAGGTATCCAAACCCTCTTGTAGTAGTCAATTATCACGAGTAACGAGAAAGTTATGGAATTTTTAATATTCTAAATAAATCCAAAGGCAGCTACCTTTGGCAGTTTCTCGAAAAAACAACGGAGAGATAATCCAATTTCGAGAATGCCCAACTGTTACACATGGAATAAGGTTTCCAAAGCCTCCTGTAGTGGTCAATTATCACAAGTAACGAGAAAGTTATGCCCTTTTTAATATTCTAAATAAATCCAAAGGCAGCTGCCTTTGGAAGTTTCTCGGAAAAACGACGGAGAGATAATCCTATTTCGAGAATGCCCACCTGTTACCCAATAAGGTTTCCAAAGCCTCCTGTAGTGGTCAATTATCACGAGTAACGAGAAAGTTATGGCCTTTTTAATATTCTAAATAAATCCAAAGGCAGCTGCCTTTGGCAGTTTCTCGGAAAAACAACGGAGAGATAATCTAATTTCGAGAATGCCCAACTGTTACCCATGGAATAAGGTATCTATACCCTCCTGTAGTAGTCAATTATCACGAGTAACGAGAAAGTTATGGCCTTTTTAATATTCTAAACAAATCCTAAGGCAGCTGCCTTGGGCAGTTTTCTCGGAAAAACGATGGAAAGATAATCCAATTTCGCGAATGCTCAACTGTTACCCATGGAATAAGGTTTCCAAATCCTCCTGTAGTGGTCAATTATCACAAGTAACGAGAAAGTTATGGCCTTTTTAATATTCTAAGTAAATCCAAAGGCAGCTGCCTTTGGCAGTTTCTCGGAAAAACAACGGAGAGATAATTCAATTTCGAGAATGTCCAACTGTTACCCATAGAATACGGTTTGCAAAGCCTCCTGTACTGGTCAATTATCACGAGTAACGAGAAAGTTATGGCCTTTTAAATATTCTAAATAAATCCAAAGGCAGCTGCCTTTGGCAGTTTCTTGGAAAAACGGCGGAGAGATAATCTAATTTCGAGAATGCTCAACTGTTACCCATGGAATAAGGTTTCCAAAGCATCCTGTAGTGTTTAATTAACACGAGTAACGAGAAAGTTATGGCCGTTTTAATATTTTAAATAAATCCAAAGGCAGCTGCCTTTGGCAGTTTCTCGGAAAAACGACGGAGAGATAATCCAATTTTGCGAATGCCCAACTGTTACCCATACAATAAGGTTTCCAAAGCCTCCTGTAGTGTTCAATTATCACGAGTAACGAGAAAGTTATGGCCTTTTTAATATTCTTAGTAAATCCAAAGGCTGCCTTTGGCAGTTTCTCGGAAAAACGACGGAGAGATAATCCAATTTCAAGAATGCCCAACTGTTACCCATGGAATAAGGTTTCGAAAGCCTCCTGTAGTGGTCAATTATCAAGAGTAACGAGAAAGTTATGTCCTTTTTAATATTCTAAGTAAATCCAAAGGCAGCTGCCTTTGGCAGTTTCTCGGAAAAACGACAGAGATATAATCCAATTTCGAGAATACCCAACTGTTACCCATGGAATAAGGTTTCCAAAGCCTCCTGTAGAGGTCATTTATCACGAGTAACGATAAAGGTATGGAATTTTGAATATTCTAAATAAATCCAAAGGCAGCTACCTTTGGCAGTTTCTCGGAAAAACGACGGAGAGATAATCCAATTTCACAAATGCCCAACTGTTACCCATGGAATAAGGTATCCAAACCCTCGTGTAGTGTTCAATTATCACGAGTAACGAGAAAGTTATGGTCATTTTAATATTCTAAGAAAATCCAAAGGCAGCTGCCTTTGGCAGTTTCTCGGAAAAACGATGGAGAGATAATCCAATTTCGAAAATGCCCAACTGTTACCCATGGAATAAGGTTCCCAAAGCCTCCTGTAGTGGTCAATTATCACGAGTAACGAGAAAGTTATGGCCTTTTTAATATTCTAAATAAATCCAAAGGCAGCTGCCTTTGGCGGTTTCTATGAAAAACGACGGAGAGATAATCTAATTTCGAGAATGCCCAACTGTTACCCATGGAATAAGGTTTCCAAAGCCTCCTGTAGTGGTCAATTATCACGAGTAACGAGAAAGTTATGGCCTTTTTAATATTCTAAATAAATCCAAAGGCAGCTGCCTTTGGCAGTTTCTCGGAAAAACGACGAAGAGATAATCCAATTTCGAGAATGCCCAACTGTTACCCATGGAAAAAGGTATCCAAACCCTCTTGTAGTAGTCAATTATCACGAGTAACGAGAAAGTTATGGAATTTTTAATATTCTAAATAAATCCAAAGGCAGCTACCTTTGGCAGTTTTGTCGAAAAAACAACGGAGAGATAATCCAATTTCGAGAATGCCCAACTGTTACACATGGAATAAGGTTTCCAAAGCCTCCTGTAGTGGTCAATTATCACGAATAACGAGAAAGTTATGCCCTTTTTAATATCCTAAATAAATCCAAAGGCAGCTGCTGCCTTTGGAAGTTTCTCAGAAAAACGACGGAGAGATAATCCTATTTCGAGAATGCCCACCTGTTACCCATGGAATAAGGTTTCCAAAGCCTCCTGTAGTGGTCAATTATCACGAGTAACGAGAAAGTTATGGCCTTTTAAATATTCTAAATAAATCCAAAGGCAGCTGCCTTTGGCAGTTTCTCGGAAAAACGACGGAAAGATAATCCAATTTCGCGAATGCTCAACTGTTACCCATGGAATAAGGTTTCCAAATCCTCCTGTAGTGGTCAATTATCACGAGTAATGAGAAAATTATGGCCTTTTTAATATTCTAAGTAAATCCAAAGGCAGCTACCTTTGGCAGTTTCTCGGAAAAACAACGGAGAGATAATTCAATTTCGAGAATGTCCAACTGTTACCCATGGAATACGGTTTCCAAAGCCTCCTGTAGTGGTCAATTATCACGAGTAACGAGAAAGTTATGGCCTTTTAAATATTCTAAATAAATCCAAAGGCAGCTGCCTTTGGCAGTTTCTTGGAAAAACGGCGGAGAGATAATCTAATTTCGAGAATGCCCAACTGTTACCCATGGAATAAGGTTTCCAAAGCATCCTGTAGTGTTTAATTATCACGAGTAACGAGAAAGTTATGGCCGTTTTAATATTTTAAATAAATCCAAAGGCAGCTGCCTTTAGCAGTTTCTCGGAAAAACGACGGAGAGATAATCCAATTTCGCGAATGCCCAACTGTTACCCATACAATAAGGTTTCCAAAGCCTCCTATAGTGTTCAATTATCACGAGTAACGAGAAAGTTATGGCCTTTTTAATATTCTAAGTAAATCCAAAGGCAGCTGCCTTTGGCAGTTTCTCGGAAAAACGACAGAGATATAATCCAATTTCGAGAATGCCCAACTGTTACCCATGGAATAAGGTTTCCAAAGCCTCCTGTAGAGGTCATTTATCATGAGTAACGATAAAGGTATGGAATTTTGAATATTCTAAATAAATCCAAAGGCAGCTTCCTTTGGCAGTTTCTCGGAAAAACGACGGAGAGATAATCCAATTTCACAAATGCCCAACTGTTACCCATGGAATAAGGTATCCAAACCCTCGTGTAGTGTTCAATTATCACGAGTAACGAGAAAGTTATGGTCATTTTAATATTCTAAGAAAATCCAAAGGCAGCTGCCTTTGGCAGTTTCTCGGAAAAACGATGGAGAGATAATCCAATTTCGAAAATGCCCAACTGTTACCCATGGAATAAGGTTTCCAAAGCCTCCTGTAGTGGTCAATTATCACGAGTAACGAGAAAGTTATGACCTTTTTAATATTTTAAATAAATCCAAAGGCAGCTGCCTTTGGCGGTTTCTATGAAAAACGACGGAGAGATAATCTAATTTCGAGAATGCCCAACTGTTACCCATGGAATAAGGTTTCCAAAGCCTCCTGTAGTGGTCAATTATCACGAGTAACGAGAAAGTTATGGCCTTTTTAATATTCTAAATAAATCCAAAGGCAGCTGCCTTTGGCAGTTTCTCAGAAAAACGACGGAGAGATAATCCAATTTCGAGAATGCCCTACTGTTACACATGGAATAAGGTTTCCAAAGCCTCCTGTAGTGGTCAATTATCACGAGTAACGAGAAAGTTATGCCCTTTTTAATATTCTAAATAAATCCAAAGGCAGCAGCCTTTGGAAGTTTCTCAGAAAAACGACGGAGAGATAATCCTATTTCGAGAATGCCCAACTGTTACCCATGGAATAAGGTATCCAAAGCCTCCTGTAGTGGTTAATTATCACGAGTAACGAGAAAGTTATGGCCTTTTAAATATTCTAAATAAATCCAAAGGCAGCTGCCTTTGGCAGTTTCTCGGAAAAACGACGGAAAGATAATCCAATTTCGCGAATGCTCAACTGTTACCCATGGAATAAGGTTTCCAAATCCTCCTGTAGTGGTCAATTATCACGAGTAACGAGAAAATTATGGCCTTTTTAATATTCTAAGTAAATCCAAAGGCAGCTGCCTTTGGCAGTTTCTCGGAAAAACAACGGAGAGATAATTCAATTTCGAGAATGTCCAACTGTTACCCATGGAATACGGTTTCCAAAGCCTCCTGTAGTGGTCAATTATCACGAGTAACGAGAAAGTTATGGCCTTTTAAATATTCTAAATAAATCCAAAGGCAGCTGCCTTTGGCAGTTTCTTGGAAAAACGGCGGAGAGATAATCTAATTTCGAGAATGCCCAACTGTTACCCATGGAATATGGTTTCCTAAGCATCCTGTAGTGTTTAATTATCACGAGTAACGAGAAAGTTATGGCCGTTTTAATATTTTAAATAAATCCAAAGGCAGCTGCATTTAGCAGTTTCTCGGAAAAACGACGGAGAGATAATCCAATTTCGCGAATGCCCAACTGTTACCCATACAATAAGGTTTCCAAAGCCTCCTGTAGTGTTCAATTATCACGAGTAACGAGAAAGTTATGGCCTTTTTAATATTCTAAGTAAATCCAAAGGCTGCCTTTGGCAGTTTCTCGGAAAAACGACGGAGAGATAATCCAATTTCAAGAATGCCCAACTGTTACCCATGGAATAAGGTTTCGAAAGCCTCCTGTAGTGGTCAATTATCAAGAGTAACGAGAAAGTTATGGCCTTTTTAATATTCTAAGTAAATCCAAAGGCAGCTGCCTTTGGCAGTTTCTCGGAAAAACGACAGAGATATAATCCAATTTCGAGAATGCCCAACTGTTACCCATGGAATAAGGTTTCCAAAGCCTCCTGTAGAGGTCATTTATCACGAGTAACGATAAAGTTATGGAATTTTGAATATTCTAAATAAATCCAAAGGCAGCTACCTTTGGCAGTTTCTCGGAAAAACGACGGAGAGATAATCCAATTTCGCAAATGCCCAACTGTTACCCATGGAATAAGGTATCCAAACCCTCGTGTAGTGTTCAATTATCACGAGTAACGAGAAAGTTATGGTCTTTTTAATATTCTAAGTAAATCCAAAGGCAGCTGCCTTTGGCAGTTTCTCGGAAAAACGATGGAGAGATAATCCAATTTCGAAAATGCCCAACTGTTACCCATGGAATAAGGTTTCCGAAGCCTCCTGTAGTGGTGAATTATCACGAGTAACGAGAAAGTTATGGCCTTTTTAATATTCTAAATAAATCCAAAGGCAGCCTTTGGCGGTTTCTCCTAAAAACGACGGAGAGATAATCTAATTTCGAGAATGCCCAACTGTTACCCGTGGAATAAGGTTTTCGAAGCCTCCTGTAGTGGTCAATTATCACGAGTAACGAGAAAGTTATGGCCTTTTTAATATTCTAAATAAATCCAAAGGCAGCTGCCTTTGGCAGTTTCTCGGAAAAACGACGGAGAGATAATCCAATTTCGAGAATGCCCAACTGTTACCCATGGAAAAAGGTATCCAAACCCTCTTGTAGTAGTCAATTATCACGAGTAACGAGAAAGTTATGGATTTTTTAATATTCTAAATAAATCCAAAGGCAGCTACCTTTGGCAGTTTCTCGAAAAAACAACGGAGAGATAATCCAATTTCGAGAATGCCCAACTGTTACACATGGAATAAGGTTTCCAAAGCCTCCTGTAGTGGTCAATTATCACGAGTAACGAGAAAGTTATGCCCTTTTTAATATTCTAAATAAATCCAAAGGCAGCTGCCTTTGGAAGTTTCTCGGAAAAACGACGGAGAGATAATCCTATTTCGAGAATGCCCACTTGTTACCCATGGAATAAGGTTTCCAAAGCCTCCTGTAGTGGTCAATTATCACGAGTAACGAGAAAGTTATGGCCTTTTAAATATTCTAAATAAATCCAAAGGCAGCTGCCTTGGGCAGTTTCTCGGAAAAACGACGGAAAGATAATCCAATTTCGCGAATGCTCAACTGTTACCCATGGAATAAGGTTTCCAAATCCTCCTGTAGTGGTCAATTATCACGAGTAACGAGAAAATTATGGCCTTTTTAATATTCTAAGTAAATCCAAAGGCAGCTGCCTTTGGCAGTTTCTCGGAAAAACAACGGAGAGATAATTCAATTTCGAGAATGTCCAACTGTTACCCATGGAATACGGTTTCCAAAGCCTCCTGTAGTGGTCAATTATCACGAGTAACGAGAAAGTTATGGCCTTTTTAATATTCTAAATAAATCCAAAGGCAGCTGCCTTTGGCAGTTTCTCGGAAAAACGACGGAGAGATAATCCAATTTCGAGAATGCCCAACTGTTACCCATGGAAAAAGGTATCCAAACCCTCTTGTAGTAGTCAATTATCACGAGTAACGAGAAAGTTATGGAATATTTAATATTCTAAATAAATCCAAAGGCAGCTACCTTTGGCAGTTTCTCGAAAAAACAACGGAGAGATAATCCAATTTCGAGAATGCCCAACTGTTACACATGGAATAAGGTTTCCAAAGCCTCCTGTAGTGGTCAATTATCACGAGTAACGAGAAAGTTATGCCCTTTTTAATATTCTAAATAAATCCAAAGGCAGCTGCCTTTGGAAGTTTCTCGGAAAAACGACGGAGAGATAATCCTATTTCGAGAATGCCCACTTGTTACCCATGGAATAAGGTTTCCAAAGCCTCCTGTAGTGGTCAATTATCACGAGTAACGAGAAAGTTATGGCCTTTTAAATATTCTAAATAAATCCAAAGGCAGCTGCCTTGGGCAGTTTCTCGGAAAAACGACGGAAAGATAATCCAATTTCGCGAATGCTCAACTGTTACCCATGGAATAAGGTTTCCAAATCCTCCTGTAGTGGTCAATTATCACGAGTAACGAGAAAATTATGGCCTTTTTAATATTCTAAGTAAATCCAAAGGCAGCTGCCTTTGGCAGTTTCTCGGAAAAACAACGGAGAGATAATTCAATTTCGAGAATGTCCAACTGTTACCCATGGAATACGGTTTCCAAAGCCTCCTGTAGTGGTCAATTATCACGAGTAACGAGAAAGTTATGGCCTTTTTAATATTCTAAATAAATCCAAAGGCAGCTGCCTTTGGCAGTTTCTTGGAAAAACGACGGAGAGATAATCCAATTTCGAGAATGCCCAACTGTTACCCATGGAAAAAGGTATCCAAACCCTCTTGTAGTAGTCAATTATCACGAGTAACGAGAAAGTTATGGAATTTTTAATATTCTAAATAAATCCAAAGGCAGCTACCTTTGGCAGTTTCTCGAAAAAACAACGGAGAGATAATCCAATTTCGAGAATGCCCAACTGTTACACATGGAATAAGGTTTCCAAAGCCTCCTGTAGTGGTCAATTATCACGAGTAACGAGAAAGTTATGGCCTTTCAAATATTCTAAATAAATCCAAAGGCAGCTGCCTTTGGCAGTTTCTCGGAAAAACGACGGAGAGATAATCCAATTTCAAGAATGCCCAACTGTTACCCATGGAATAAGGTTTCGAAAGCCTCCTGTAGTGGTCAATTATCAAGGGTAACGAGAAAGTTATGGCCTTTTTAATATTCTAAGTAAATCCAAAGGCAGCTGCCTTTGGCAGTTTCTCGGAAAAACGACAGAGATATAATCCAATTTCGAGAATGCCCAACTGTTACTCAAGGAATAAGGTATCTAAACCGTCGTGTAGTGTTCAATTATCACGAGTAACGAGAAAGTTATGGTCTTTTTAATATTCTAAGTAAATCCAAAGGCAGCTGCCTTTGGCAGTTTCTCGGAAAAACGATGGAGAGATAATCCAATTTCGAAAATGCCCAACTGTTACCCATGGAATAAGGTTTCCAAAGCCTCCTGTAGTGGTCAATTATCACGAGTAACGAGAAAGTTATGGCCTTTTTAATATTCTAAATAAATCCAAAGGCAGCTGCCTTTGGCGGTTTCTCCGAAAAACGACGGAGAGATAATCTAATTTCGAGAATGCCTAACTGTTACCCATGGAATAAGGTTTCCAAAGCCTCTTGTAGTGGTCAATTATCACGAGTAACGAGAAAGTTATGGCCTTTTTAATATTCTAAATAAATCCAAAGGCAGCTGCCTTTGGCAGTTTCTCGGAAAAACGACGGAGAGATAATCCAATTTCGAGAATGCCCAACTGTTACCCATGGAATAAGGTTTCCAAAGCCTCCTGTAGAGGTCATTTATCACGACTAACGATAAAGTTATGGAATTTTTAATATTCTAAATAAATCCAAAGGCAGCTACCTTCGGCAGTTTCTCGGAAAAACGACGGAGAGATAATCCAATTTCGCAAATGCCCAACTGTTACCCATGGAATAAGGTATCCAAACCCTCCTGTAGTGTTCAATTATCACGAGTAACAAGAAAGTTATGGTCTTTTTAATATTCTAAGTAAATCCAAAGGCAGCTGCCTTTGGCAGTTTCTCGGAAAAACGATGGAGAGATAATCCAATTTCGAAAATGCCCAACTGTTACCCATGGAATAAGGTTTCCAATGCCTCCTGTAGTGGTCAATTATCAACGAGTAACGAGAAAGTTATGGCCTTTTTAATATTCTAAATAAATCCAAAGGCAGCTGCCTTTGGCGGTTTCTCCGAAAAACGACGCAGAGATAATCTAATTTCGAGAATGCCCAACTGTTACCCATGGAATAAGGTTTCCAAAGCCTCCTGTAGTGGTCAATTATCACGAGTAACGAGAAAGTTATGGCCTTTTTAATATTCTAAATAAATCCAAAGGCAGCTGCCTTTGGCAGTTTCTCGGAAAAACGACGGAGAGATAATCCAATTTCGAGAATGCCCAACTGTTACCCATGGAAAAAGGTATCCAAACCCTCTTGTAGTAGTCAATTATCACGAGTAACGAGAAAGTTATGGAATTTTTAATATTCTAAATAAATCCAAAGGCAGCTACCTTTGGCAGTTTCTCGAAAAAACGACGGAGAGATAATCCAATTTCGAGAATGCCCAACTGTTACACATGGAATAAGGTTTCCAAAGCCTCCTGTAGTGGTCAATTATCACGAGTAACGAGAAAGTTATGCTCTTTTTAATATTCTAAATAAATCCAAAGGCAGCTGCCTTTGGAAGTTTCTCGGAAAAACGACGGAGAGATAATCCTATTTCGAGAATGCCCACTTGTTACCCATGGAATAAGGTTTCCAAAGCCTCCTGTAGTGGTCAATTATCACGAGTAACGAGAAAGTTATGGCCTTTTAAATATTCTAAATAAATCCAAAGGCAGCTGCCTTGGGCAGTATCTCGGAAAAACGACGGAAAGATAATCCAATTTCGCGAATGCTCAACTGTTACCCATGGAATAAGGTTTCCAAATCCTCCTGTAGTGGTCAATTATCACGAGTAACGAGAAAATTATGGCCTTTTTAATATTCTAAGTAAATCCAAAGGCAGCTGCCTTTGGCAGTTTCTCGGAAAAACAACGGAGAGATAATTCAATTTCGAGAATGTCCAACTGTTACCCATGGAATACGGTTTCCAAAGCCTCCTGTAGTGGTCAATTATCACGAGTAACGAGAAAGTTATGGCCTTTCAAATATTCTAAATAAATCCAAAGGCAGCTGCCTTTGGCAGTTTCTTGGAAAAACGGCGGAGAGATAATCTAATTTCGAGAATGCCCAACTGTTACCCATGGAATAAGGTTTCCAAAGCATCCTGTAGTGTTTAATTATCACGAGTAACGAGAAAGTTATGGCCGTTTTAATATTTTAAATAAATCCAAAGGCAACTGCCTTTAGCAGTTTCTCGGAAAAACGACGGAGAGATAATCCAATTTCGCGAATGCCCAACTGTTACCCATACAATAAGGTTTCTAAAGCCTCCTGTAGTGTTCAATTATCACGAGTAACGAGAAAGTTATGGCCTTTTTAATATTTTAAGTAAATCCAAAGGCTGCCTTTGGCAGTTTCTCGGAAAAACGACGGAGAGATAATCCAATTTCAAGAATGCCCAACTGTTACCCATGGAATAAGGTTTCGAAAGCCTCCTGTAGTGGTCAATTATCAAGGGTAACGACAAAGTTATGGCCTTTTTAATATTCTAAGTAAATCCAAAGGCAGCTGCCTTTGGCAGTTTCTCGGAAAAACGACAGAGATATAATCCAATTTCGAGAATGCCCAACTGTTACTCAAGGAATAAGGTATCTAAACCGTCGTGTAGTGTTCAATTATCACGAGTAACGAGAAAGTTATGGTCTTTTTAATATTCTAAGTAAATCCAAAGGCAGCTGCCTTTGGCAGTTTCTCGGAAAAACGATGGAGAGATAATCCAATTTCGAAAATGCCCAACTGTTACCCATGGAATAAGGTTTCCAAAGCCTCCTGTAGTGGTCAATTATCACGAGTAACGAGAAAGTTATGGCCTTTTTAATATTCTAAATAAATCCAAAGGCTGCTGCCTTTGGCGGTTTCTCCGAAAAACGACGGAGAGATAATCTAATTTCGAGAATGCCCAACTGTTACCCATGGAATAAGGTTTCCAAAGCCTCCTGTAGTGGTCAATTATCACGAGTAACGAGAAAGTTATGGCCTTTTTAATATTCTAAATAAATCCAAAGGCAGCTGCCTTTGGCAGTTTCTCGGAAAAACGACGGAGAGATAATCCAATTTCGAGAATGCCCAACTGTTACCCATGGAATAAGGTTTCCAAAGCCTCCTGTAGAGGTCATTTATCACGACTAACGATAAAGTTATGGAATTTTTAATATTCTAAATAAATCCAAAGGCAGCTACCTTCGGCAGTTTCTCGGAAAAACGACGGAGAGATAATCCAATTTCGCAAATGCCCAACTGTTACCCATGGAATAAGGTATCCAAACCCTCCTGTAGTGTTCAATTATCACGAGTAACAAGAAAGTTATGGTCTTTTTAATATTCTAAGTAAATCCAAAGGCAGCTGCCTTTGGCAGTTTCTCGGAAAAACGATGGAGAGATAATCCAATTTCGAAAATGCCCAACTGTTACCCATGGAATAAGGTTTCCAAAGCCTCCTGTAGTGGTCAATTATCACGATTAACGAGAAAGTTATGGCCTTTTTAATATTCTAAATAAATCTAAAGGCAGCTGCCTTTGGCGGTTTCTCGGAAAAACGACGGAGAGATAATCCAATTTCGAGAATGCCCAACTGTTACCCATGGAATAAGGTTTCCAAAGCCTCCTGTAGAGGTCATTTATCACGACTAACGATAAAGTTATGGAATTTTTAATATTCTAAATAAATCCAAAGGCAGCTACCTTCGGCAGTTTCTCGGAAAAACGACGGAGAGATAATCCAATTTCGCGAATGCCCAACTGTTACCCATACAATAAGGTTTCTAAAGCCTCCTGTAGTGTTCAATTATCACGAGTAACGAGAAAGTTATGGCCTTTTTAATATTCTAAATAAATCTAAAGGCAGCTGCCTTTGGCAGTTTCTCGAAAAAACGACGGAGAGATAATCCAATTTCGCAAATGCCCAACTGTTACTCAAGGAATAAGGTATCTAAACCGTCGTGTAGTGTTCAATTATCACGAGTAACGAGAAAGTTATGGTCTTTTTAATAATATTCTAAGTAAATCCAAAGGCTGCTGCCTTTGGCGGTTTCTCCGAAAAACGACGGAGAGATAATCTAATTTCGAGAATACCCAACTGTTACCCATGGAATAAGGTTTCCAAAGCCTCCTGTAGTGGTCAATTATCACGAGTAACGAGAAAGTTATGGCCTTTTTAATATTCTAAATAAATCCAAAGGCAGCTGCCTTTGGCAGTTTCTCGGAAAAACGACGGAGAGATAATCCAATTTCGAGAATGCCCAACTGTTACCCATGGAATAAGGTTTCCAAAGCCTCCTGTAGAGGTCATTTATCACGACTAACGATAAAGTTATGGAATTTTTAATATTCTAAATAAATCCAAAGGCAGCTACCTTCGGCAGTTTCTCGGAAAAACGACGGAGAGATAATCCAATTTCGCAAATGCCCAACTGTTACCCATGGAATAAGGTATCCAAACCCTCCTGTAGTGTTCAATTATCACAAGTAACAAGAAAGTTATGGTCTTTTTAATATTCTAAGTAAATCCAAAGGCAGCTGCCTTTGGCAGTTTCTCGGAAAAACGATGGAGAGATAATCCAATTTCGAAAATGCCCAACTGTTACCCATGGAATAAGGTTTCCAAAGCCTCCTGTAGTGGTCAATTATCACGAGTAACGAGAAAGTTATGGCCTTTTTAATATTCTAAATAAATCTAAAGGCAGCTGCCTTTGGCGGTTTCTCCGAAAAACGACGGAGAGATAATCTAATTTCGAGAATGCCCAACTGTTACCCATGGAATAAGGTTTCCAAAGCCTCCTGTAGTGGTCAATTATCACGAGTAACGAGAAAGTTATGGCCTTTTTAATATTCTAAATAAATCCAAAGGCAGCTGCCTTTGGCAGTTTCTCGAAAAAACGACGGAGAGATAATCCAATTTCGCAAATGCCCAACTGTTACTCATGGAATAAGGTATCTAAACCGTCGTGTAGTGTTCAATTATCACGAGTAACGAGAAAGTTATGGTCTTTTTAATAATATTCTAAGTAAATCCAAAGGCTGCTGACTTTGGCGGTTTCTCCGAAAAACGACGAAGAGATAATCTAATTTCGAGAATGCCCAACTGTTACCCATAGAATAAGGTTTCCAAAGCCTCCTGTAGTGGTCAATTATCACGAGTAACGAGAAAGTTATGGCCTTTTTAATATTCTAAATAAATCCAAAGGCAGCTGCCTTTGGCAGTTTCTCGGAAAAACGACGGAGAGATAATCCAATTTCGAGAATGCCCAACTGTTACCCATGGAATAAGGTTTCCAAAGCCTCCTGTAGAGGTCATTTATCACGACTAACGACAAAGTTATGGAATTTTTAATATTCTAAATAAATCCAAAGGCAGCTACCTTCGGCAGTTTCTCGGAAAAACGACGGAGAGATAATCCAATTTCGCAAATGCCCAACTGTTACCCATGGAATAAGGTATCCAAACCCTCCTGTAGTGTTCAATTATCACGAGTAACAAGAAAGTTATGGTCTTTTTAATATTCTAAGTAAATCCAAAGGCAGCTGCCTTTGGCAGTTTCTCGGAAAAACGATGGAGAGATAATCCAATTTCGAAAATGCCCAACTGTTACCCATGGAATAAGGTTTCCAAAGCCTCCTGTAGTGGTCAATTATCACGAGTAACGAGAAAGTTATGGCCTTTTTAATATTCTAAATAAATCTAAAGGCAGCTGCCTTTGGCGGTTTCTCCGAAAAACGACGGAGAGATAATCTAATTTCGAGAATGCCCAACTGTTACTCAAGGAATAAGGTATCTAAACCGTCGTGTAGTGTTCAATTATCACGAGTAACGAGAAAGTTATGGTCTTTTTAATAATATTCTAAGTAAATCCAAAGGCTGCTGCCTTTGGCGGTTTCTCCGAAAAACGACGGAGAGATAATCTAATTTCGAGAATACCCAACTGTTACCCATGGAATAAGGTTTCCAAAGCCTCCTGTAGTGGTCAATTATCACGAGTAACGAGAAAGTTATGGCCTTTTTAATATTCTAAATAAATCCAAAGGCAGCTGCCTTTGGCAGTTTCTCGGAAAAACGACGGAGAGATAATCCAATTTCGAGAATGCCCAACTGTTACCCATGGAATAAGGTTTCCAAAGCCTCCTGTAGAGGTCATTTATCACGACTAACGATAAAGTTATGGAATTTTTAATATTCTAAATAAATCCAAAGGCAGCTACCTTCGGCAGTTTCTCGGAAAAACGACGGAGAGATAATCCAATTTCGCAAATGCCCAACTGTTACCCATGGAATAAGGTATCCAAACCCTCCTGTAGTGTTCAATTATCACGAGTAACAAGAAAGTTATGGTCTTTTTAATATTCTAAGTAAATCCAAAGGCAGCTGCCTTTGGCAGTTTCTCGGAAAAACGATGGAGAGATAATCCAATTTCGAAAATGCCCAACTGTTACCCATGGAATAAGGTTTCCAAAGCCTCCTGTAGTGGTCAATTATCACGAGTAACGAGAAAGTTATGGCCTTTTTAATATTCTAAATAAATCTAAAGGCAGCTGCCTTTGGCGGTTTCTCCGAAAAACGACGGAGAGATAATCTAATTTCGAGAATGCCCAACTGTTACCCATGGAATAAGGTTTCCAAAGCCTCCTGTAGTGGTCAATTATCACGAGTAACGAGAAAGTTATGGCCTTTTTAATATTCTAAATAAATCCAAAGGCAGCTGCCTTTGGCAGTTTCTCGAAAAAACGACGGAGAGATAATCCAATTTCGCAAATGCCCAACTGTTACTCATGGAATAAGGTATCTAAACCGTCGTGTAGTGTTCAATTATCACGAGTAACGAGAAAGTTATGGTCTTTTTAATAATATTCTAAGTAAATCCAAAGGCTGCTGACTTTGGCGGTTTCTCCGAAAAACGACGAAGAGATAATCTAATTTCGAGAATGCCCAACTGTTACCCATAGAATAAGGTTTCCAAAGCCTCCTGTAGTGGTCAATTATCACGAGTAACGAGAAAGTTATGGCCTTTTTAATATTCTAAATAAATCCAAAGGCAGCTGCCTTTGGCAGTTTCTCGGAAAAACGACGGAGAGATAATCCAATTTCGAGAATGCCCAACTGTTACCCATGGAATAAGGTTTCCAAAGCCTCCTGTAGAGGTCATTTATCACGACTAACGACAAAGTTATGGAATTTTTAATATTCTAAATAAATCCAAAGGCAGCTACCTTCGGCAGTTTCTCGGAAAAACGACGGAGAGATAATCCAATTTCGCAAATGCCCAACTGTTACCCATGGAATAAGGTATCCAAACCCTCCTGTAGTGTTCAATTATCACGAGTAACAAGAAAGTTATGGTCTTTTTAATATTCTAAGTAAATCCAAAGGCAGCTGCCTTTGGCAGTTTCTCGGAAAAACGATGGAGAGATAATCCAATTTCGAAAATGCCCAACTGTTACCCATGGAATAAGGTTTCCAAAGCCTCCTGTAGTGGTCAATTATCACGAGTAACGAGAAAGTTATGGCCTTTTTAATATTCTAAATAAATCTAAAGGCAGCTGCCTTTGGCGGTTTCTCCGAAAAACGACGGAGAGATAATCTAATTTCGAGAATGCCCAACTGTTACCCATGGAATAAGGTTTCCAAAGCCTCCTGTAGTGGTCAATTATCACGAGTAACGAGAAAGTTATGGCCTTTTTAATATTCTAAATAAATCCAAAGGCAGCTGCCTTTGGCAGTTTCTCGGAAAAACGACGGAGAGATAATCCAATTTCGAGAATGCCCAACTGTTACCCATGGAAAAAGGTATCCAAACCCTCTTGTAGTAGTCAATTATCACGAGTAACGAGAAAGTTATGGAATTTTTAATATTCTAAATAAATCCAAAGGCAGCTACCTTTGGCAGTTTCTCGAAAAAACGACGGAGAGATAATCCAATTTCGCAAATGCCCAACTGTTACTCAAGGAATAAGGTATCTAAACCGTCGTGTAGTGTTCAATTATCACGAGTAACGAGAAAGTTATGGTCTTTTTAATAATATTCTAAGTAAATCCAAAGGCAGCTGCCTTTGGCAGTTTCTCGGAAAAACGACGGAGAGATAATCCAATTTCAAGAATGCCCAACTGTTACCCATGGAATAAGGTTTCGAAAGCCTCCTGTAGTGGTCAATTATCAAGGGTAACGAGAAAGTTATGGCCTTTTTAATATTCTAAGTAAATCCAAAGGCAGCTGCCTTTGGCAGTTTCTCGGAAAAACGACAGAGATATAATCCAATTTCGAGAATGCCCAACTGTTACTCAAGGAATAAGGTATCTAAACCGTCGTGTAGTGTTCAATTATCACGAGTAACGAGAAAGTTATGGTCTTTTTAATAATATTCTAAGTAAATCCAAAGGCAGCTGCCTTTGGCAGTTTCTCGGAAAAACGATGGAGAGATAATCCAATTTCGAAAATGCCCAACTGTTACCCATGGAATAAGGTTTCCAAAGCCTCCTGTAGTGGTCAATTATCACGAGTAACGAGAAAGTTATGGCCTTTTTAATATTCTAAATAAATCCAAAGGCAGCTGCCTTTGGCGGTTTCTCCGAAAAACGACGGAGAGATAATCTAATTTCGAGAATGCCCAACTGTTACCCATGGAATAAGGTTTCCAAAGCCTCCTGTAGTGGTCAATTATCACGAGTAACGAGAAAGTTATGGCCTTTTTAATATTCTAAATAAATCCAAAGGCAGCTGCCTTTGGCAGTTTCTCGGAAAAACGACGGAGAGATAATCCAATTTCGAGAATGCCCAACTGTTACCCATGGAATAAGGTTTCCAAAGCCTCCTGTAGAGGTCATTTATCACGACTAACGATAAAGTTATGGAATTTTTAATATTCTAAATAAATCCAAAGGCAGCTACCTTCGGCAGTTTCTCGGAAAAACGACGGAGAGATAATCCAATTTCGCAAATGCCCAACTGTTACCCATGGAATAAGGTATCCAAACCCTCCTGTAGTGTTCAATTATCACGAGTAACGAGAAAGTTATGGTCTTTTTAATATTCTAAGTAAATCCAAAGGCAGCTGCCTTTGGCAGTTTCTCGGAATAACGATGGAGAGATAATCCAATTTCGAAAATGCCCAACTGTTACCCATGGAATAAGGTTTCCAAAGCCTCCTGTAGTGGTCAATTATCACGAGTAACGAGAAAGTTATGGCCTTTTTAATATTCTAAATAAATCCAAATGCAGCTGCCTTTGGCGGTTTCTCCGAAAAACGACGGAGAGATAATCTAATTTCGAGAATGCCCAACTGTTACCCATGGAATAAGGTTTCCAAAGCCTCCTGTAGTGGTCAATTATCACGAGTAACGAGAAAGTTATGGCCTTTTTAATATTCTAAATAAATCCAAAGGCAGCTGCCTTTGGCAGTTTCTCGGAAAAACGACGGAGAGATAATCCAATTTCGAGAATGCCCAACTGTTACCCATGGAAAAAGGTATCCAAACCCTCTTGTAGTAGTCAATTATCACGAGTAACGAGAAAGTTATGGAATTTTTAATATTCTAAATAAATCCAAAGGCAGCTACCTTTGGCAGTTTCTCGAAAAAACAACGGAGAGATAATTCAATTTCTAGAATGCCCAACTGTTACACATGGAATAAGGTTTCCAAAGCCTCCTGTAGTGGTCAATTATCACGAGTAACGAGAAAGTTATGGCCTTTTTAATAATCTAAATAAATCCAAAGGCAGCCTTTGGCAGTTTCTCGGAAAAACGACAGAGATATAATCCAATTTCGAGAATGCCCAACTGTTACCCATGGAATAAGGTTTCCAAAGCCTCCAGTAGAGTTCATTTATCACGAGTAACGATAAAGTTATGGCCATTTTAATATTCTAAATAAATCCATAGGCAGCTGCCTTTAGCAGTTTATCGGAAAAACGACGGAGAGATAATCCAATTTCGAGAATGCCCAACTGTTACCCATGGAATAAGGTATCCAAACCCTCCTGTAGTGTTCAATTATCACGAGTAACAAGAAAGTTATGGCCTTTTTAATATTCTAAATAAATCCATAGGCAGCTGCCTTTAGCAGTTTCTCGGAAGAACGACGGAGAGATAATCCAATTTCGAGAATACCCAACTGTTACCCATGGAATAAGGTATCCAAACCCTCCTATAGTAGTCAATTATCACGAGTAACGAGAAAGTTATGGAATTTTGAATATTCTAAATAATTCCAAAGGCAGCTACCTTTGGCAGTTTCTCGAAAAAACGACGGAGAGATAATCCAATTTCGCGAATGCCCAACTGTTACCCATGGAATAAGGTTTCCAAAGCCTACTGTAGTGGTCAATTATCACGAGTAACGAGAAAGTTATTGCCTTTTTAATATTCTTAGTAAATCCAAAGGCAAGTGCCTTTGGCAGTTTTTCGGAAAAACGAAGGAGAGATAATCCAATTTCGAGAATGGCCAACTGTTACCCATGGAATAAGGTTTCGAAAGCCTCCTGTAGTGGTCAATTATCACGAGTAACGAGAAAGTTATAGCATTTTTAATATTCTAAGTAAATCCAAAGGCAGCTGTCTTTGGCAGTTTCTTGGAAAAACGACAGAGAGATAATCCAATTTCGAGAATGCCCACCTGTTACCCATGGAATAAGGTTTCCAAAGTCTCCTGTAGAGGTCATTTATCACGAGTAACGATAAAGTTATGGCCATTTTAATATTCTAAATAAATCCAAAGGCAGATGCCTTTGGCTCAGAAAAACGACAGAGAGATAATCCAATTTCGAGAATGCCCAACTGTTACCCATGGAATAAGGTTTCCAAAGCCTCCTGTAGTGGTCAATTATCACGAGTAACGAGAAAGTTATGGTATTTTTAATATTCTAAATAAATCCAAAGGCAGCTGCATTTAGCAGTTTCTCGGAAAAACGACGGAGAGATAATCTAATTTCGAGAACCCCTTTTTGTCCCTCAGCTTGAATGTGGAAAATCATTATATAGTTACTTCCGGTTCATGAATGAATGGCTTCTTCTTCTTGTTGTTTTTTTGTTTACCTTATCTAATTCGTGAGAAAACATACTGCTCTGAATATCTATCTTGATTGTTAACATTTGATTTAACCGACGTAGATTCTTGATTCATTTAACAATATGCCTGCTCTTACAAACTTGATTTCATACAGCTAAACCAAACAACAATAGCTAATATAGAGGAGAAAGTACATTAGAAGACTAGAGCAAGATCAGAAGTTGGCAAGTTGCTGTATGCTGAAGGGATAGGCAAAGTTACTGCTCCCATTGAAAGCCTTATGTCCAAACAAGACGTTAACGGATTCTGTCGGGTGGAATGCATCCCAGAATATGTACTTGCTCCTATCCGGGCATGGTGTCTGGAAAGGAAGACAGGTGATCTGCCCACTGTTCTTCCCAATCCCACAGCAACCTTCGTTTAGAACACTAAATCCTGCAATATTAGAATGTATGAAAATGACTTAAACCCCTTTGACTAAATGATGAGAAGTCAGACAAGATGAGATGAGACAGATTTAGAGACCATATGATCCTGCATTGGAGATGAGATCTTGAAACATATTCCCAATGTCGATGTAAGTAAAAACAGATCCTGGTTTTGTAGTAATAAGATTGTTGACCATGGTCTTTGTGTTCAAGTTGAAGGGCTGAACAAGCTGGTTTACTTCATCTGAGCAGACTCCATTACTGCTCTGTGCCAAAATGCTTGGAATGCATCCCATTAGCCCAATCCCTCCTATCACAAATTTCCTAGCTCCAAGATTGTACAGATTCTGCATTCAGCATCACCATCATTAGAAGAAGAATACCATAATATTATTGATTGAATGTGTTTAAATGGTCCCTTTCTTACAGTGAGCTGCTGAGAGTATTGCTGCACCAAGAGATCTGCAAACTGCTGAGGATTGTAGTGATCCTTGGTATCGTAATTAGGCATGAGGTAGTTGTTGAGGTAGTCATTACTACCCATTCCAACAAAGAAGATGGACTTAGCCAGATCCTTGCTCACATCTTGTGCACCACTACTGCTTTTAATCTGTTCAAGACTGCTCTCAAAGTTCTTGATTTGCTGGTTGAATGGAATACGGCTCACCTGTTAAACGAAACAAACAGAGAAACTGACAATAAAGCCACTTTGTAGACACCAAAATAATATTGGAAACCATCAGCCAAATTTTAGGCCTCTTTTTTTGAACCATTAGTCAAACATGTGACAGAGAGAGATTTGCATAAATATATCGACTTACAAAATTCCTGCCTGTATCATCAAGAATGCCAGCAGCAGCAGATGCATAATTGACTCCATATCTAATTTGATCACCAGAAGCTTGAGAGTAAGGAGGGATCAAGGGCAATCCCAGCAACTCAGCTGCATGCATATGAATTATGATATGCCCATATCAGAAATATAAGTATCACCATTTTCCTCATAAAAAAAAAAAAGAAAAGAAAAGAAGCAGTACATACCTATTGTATCAACCATGGTATAGCCATTGGAGAATCTTCCAGTGGGGCCGCCATTGAAATCAATGCCATAAGGAAAATAGTTAGCTTTTGCAAAAGATGGCAAATCATTGTTGTTGCCATTGTCAATCAAGGAGTCACCAAAGATGAACAAGGCTGGAACCATTGCTCTACTAGTTTCACCATCTTGACCCATTGCAATGTTTGCACCAAACACCAAGAAAAACAGACAAACCTCACAAAACCTTGAAGCCTTGCAAGCCATGGTGATGTCTTTCTGCTGCATGATGTGTGTGTGTATGTGTGTGGTGGGGGGGGGGGTTAAAGAAGGTGGCGGTGGTTAGGGAGGAGTAAATGAGTTCACCTGTATGGTGTCTCAGTGGAGTAATTAGATTCAATAATATCAGATGCATGCTTAGTTTTTTTCACCACTTGTTTTGGTTTTTACCTCTTTAATGGATTCACTCGGTTTATTCGTAATTTTTGCTTTCGTTTTCATTGATTCTACAATGTAAATATCTATTTTATTTTACAACCGTGTAAGTTTTTGCTTGAAAAGGTTAGCACATATTAGATTTAAATAAACTACATGTCTGATAATTGATGCCCTGGAAAGCAAAGACTTCACAAACTAGATTTCATTAATTTGAAATATCTATCAAAAGATTACGATTCAAATGAGTATAATGACATATGCATGCAGAAACGCAAGTGTTAATTACTAGTTGGGAGGTGCAGGCAAGAAAGGAAAGATAGAGAGAGTGATAGGGTGGCTATGGCGGCATCATTTATTCAAGCATTGTCTGGGACAGTTGAGAAGATGGTTACAAAGCATTTATAACACTATAACATTAACATGGCAGGGAGTTTGACTTCGGTATAAGAATAATATAACATTGATAAACCTAATAGTGGAATGAGATTCTAATTTTATAGGGAGTACTAATTAACTGGAAGTAGAAGATGAAGATCATGCCATTTTGACAAAACATAATTGTGTAGAATCAAGGGTATGTTTGATAGAAATCTATTGATCAACAAGATTTAGCAAGGCTACGTAGATAGCTAACAAAAAATCATGTCTCATTTACATATTTTTGCAGAATCAAAGTCAAGAATAATCTAGAATTTAGATAGACAAAATTTTGGGAAACATAGGTGTCCAAACAGTATCTTCACTTGAAGCACTTGGCATCCAAGAGTGCTTCGCCTTGAAAAGGCTCAGCATCTTCAATTTTCTGATTGACAAGTTCCTTCTGAGCTGCATCGGTGATAACTTTTGTCTCTACATAAAAGAGAGTTTTAATCAATCATTATTGCAAGTATCATTCATACGAGTTGAAAGCCGGCTCAATAGGTTGTCTTCATATAATAACTTCAAGATAAAAACTATTTGTATTTGTTTTTGTATGAAATACGTATATCTACGGACTACAAAAGCATTTTATATTATCAGCATTTTTACAGGAAAAAAAAAACAAATTAAAGAAATTGTAGACGCTTTGTACTTTTTGTACAAGTGTGATTTGTGAAGATGGAATTTTTAGAGTTTTCAAGACCAATACTACAAAATAAAAACGACAAATGAAATGGACAAGAAATAAAATAGAGACAAAAAATCTGATATTCGTCGAGGCTGGTTTTAAATTTTAGGCATTTTCATAATCTAAGCCAAATCCTTAAATTTGAATGGAATCAATCTCAACGTGAATTAATTATCACAATCGTATAATATTTATTCAATCTTATAAATCTTGTCCATAAATCGAATAGGATCGTTAAAATTATTTTGGTAAAGAAACGTATGTTTCGAGAATTAATTGGTCAAATGTATTTATTTATGCATTCTGACTACTTTAAAATGCTTCCCTTTTCTGTATAAGATTACATGTTTAAAATGTAGAAAATAATTTAAAACATTCTTCAATATTCTTTTAAATTGCAGGCGATAGTGAACTGCTTTAAAATCTAAATAATAGCACAAGAAAAACTAAGGCAAAGTAGTTAAGAAAAAAACAAAAACTGATGAGTAGAATCAAAAGCTTCAACTTCTTCATCATTTTCTTCGTTTCACTAGCTCGACTGGATTCAGGTATGTCTCTCTCTCATTTTTGGTATATAGAAATTATTTTATTACTATTTTGTTTATGAAATTGTCTAAGTAATTTCTGTACATTTCGTTCGCCTTAATTATTCATGTATTGAAATAGAATATTTTGATACAAATTAAGAGATATTAGTACAATGTTTGTATTCATAGGTATGGCAAACAGTTTTTCATCTGATGATACGAGTGATGAAGTGGATGTTGCGGCTAGAAAGTCGAAGATAAGCTCGATCATTGTTGTGAGCCTCATACTGTTTCTTGTCCTCTTAGTTATTCTTTTAAGTGTTTTCCTATACAAGAGGTGGCAGCAAAAGAAAAAAGAGAATCATCATGCTCGTTTAATGAAGTTGTTTGGACCAGACGAAGAACTTGATGAGGAGCTGTCTGGGAATAATATTGTCTAGCTCGATTGAATTTTAGTTTAGTTTTGTTGAGTTTAAATGCATGTATTCATTTACGTCGTACAATATGTATTTTTCCGAACATATACATGGTGTAGTTTTGTCAAGGTGGAAATCTATTAGGACCATATTAATTTGTTCATGTACTCATTTGATATAGGTACATAGCAAAATACAATTTGTGCCATATGATTGATTTTCTGAATACATTTTCGAGATATTTATAGTATTATTATAAAATAGACTTGTTCAGATTGTATTCACATATTATTATAAGGTCATGTTAGATCGCTAACTATCTTAAATACTCCTTCTGTCCCACAATAAAAGTCACATTTTGTCATTTTTGTCCGTCCCACAATAAGAGTCACATTTCACTTTTATTAAAAATAGATACACATCCCACTAATTCACTTCACTCGCATTCCTTTCAATTTTTTTCAACTTTAAAGTATAAATATCAACTATCCTTCTTGATTAGATAACCCTGTAACGGATTTGTTGATAGACAAACTATCATTCAGTTCTAATTTGCACATAAATTAAAAAATTGTTTTGAAATGGTTTTTTTTTAATTGGGAGAATTTAGAAAAGGGAAAAGAGAAAGCGAAGTAGATTAGATATTAAGGTACATATATACTCTCCTCTAACTAAATTGTACTAGTATTTTGCTACGGAATTTGGGCGATCTCAATCAAAATTGTATGCAAAGATTGAGGCTTTGAGAAGAAAGGGCAATGGTCACTGCCTTTAATCTTGAAGACTCCTTGAGGTGGATTTTCTCTTACCAGCTTTTCTTGAATGTCGGCCGAGAGTGCGTGATCGTCCAATGTTTGGATATAGAAACGACGGCCGGTTTCGTATTTGTAAGATAATGATAATGCCTCCATCATTGGACCAAGAGGGACCAGTCTCATGGAAACCATAGCTAGCGCTACATCCTACATTGCATTGCATCACACGTCTTAGCTTACCAAGATTCTAACTTTTTTTTATGGGTAAATGAACATAAATTTAAAGGTCACGTCATAGAGGACTCGAACCCAAGACCTTTGGCCTCATGCATTAACCTCAGTACCGCTTGGTCAACTCACACACACTTCCAAGATTCTAAGTTAATACTACTTACATCTTATATCAACATATGAGAGTGAGAGAGAGAGATAGAGAGAGAGAAAGACGTGGATCAAAGCAAAGAGAAGAAATAGAGTAATATGCAGTGTCTCAAGTCTTAACTCAACAAGATTCTCTATCTTTATGCAACTTATATGAAAATGTGTGTGACTGTGTGTGAGGGAGAGAGAGAAAATGGATAGGTAGAGCAATATATGAAGACAATAATGATTCTTGGTTATCAAACAAATGTGAAGAGGCTCTCTATATTTCAAACAAAGGTTAAATTGAGTAGCTAATCCGGCATAAATTACATAGTACCTTGGGAGGAGATTGGTTGAAATATAGTCCACGCAGATGCTGCTTATCGAACATGAATGCCGTTGGGGGCTTGTCTGTACCGTTTCCATAAACAAGAGACTTTGAGTCAGGTGAAAACAATTCTCCTGAACCAAGCTGCAAGAAAACCGTTTATTTAGAGCCATCAACAAATCAGAGAATTCTGCATAGCATTCTTGAACTGTAGTTAGTGCAAGAACTCACCTCTTCAGCAAAAGGATCGAAGGGTTTCTGCCCATTAGACACCATTGTAGCACACACATACACGGCCTTGGAGATTTTCTCGGGGAGAATCTCTAATGCATACGAAATGCAAGCACCTCCACTACTATGACCAATCAGTATCACCTGCGTACAGATGCGCCTGTCAAATGCACAAATGGCATATATTTCTTTAGCTCAGGTGTTTCTTTACCTTTTCACCATCAGGTAACTTCTGCAGGTAATCAATCAAAGGTTTTGAGTAGTCTGCCAGAGTGGTGACCGTGTTTGTGTCCGTTTGATCAATGCCAGACCCCATCAGATCCAAGGAAACTGGAAGCAATCCAGATTCCTCTAGTAGAGAAATGCTTTTGTACCAACACCAAGCTCCAAATCCTTCTCCGTGTACTAGAACAAATTTCTTTGTCTTCATGTTATCCAAAGATTCGGGGGATAACTGTACAATGAGTGAAATTGATCTAACATCAAGCAATTCGGCAAGTAATTGAAACGACTGAACATCAATTCTCCCTAGCTCGTAAGATATGATCCTTTGTGGATGGAAGGCATTGCTCTTGGCTTATTGAATGAAACAGTTTGGAGGTTACAACAATATCAATTATGTGCCAATATATTACTAGAGAATTTCCAATTCCAAAATCAATATCTTTTCAAAGAAAGTTTCATCGCTATATCTCTTGCAAGAAATATGCATATCAAGCACCATTAGAATACTTCAAACTCAATGACCTCATAATTCATTACAAAATAGAGCCACCTTTTCATAGTTCCTTGAGGCTAAACTTTCGCAATCCAAATTAAGATTTTTCATAACAGCAAGTGAGCAAACAGATTAAGCGAAACAACCAATATATGTGTGACTACTCATTGCTACATCTTCTCTCCCAACAAACATACATGTATAAGTTACAATTAGAATAATTCGAAGCATGCTAAAAGATTTTAAAACTCCTTAGTAAGAAGAGCCACCTTTTCACTTTCTTGAAAAAGCTCCTTTGTTTCTCCCTTTTTCCACCTCTATAATCACCATAACTAATGAAATGATGATAATGCTCAAACTTTCCTGCCCTTCAAGATCTCAACACAGAGCAGAAAAGGGATTCCCAACCCATCACCCCCAGTCCCCCAACCCGCCAAGATCCTAGTAATTTCTTCTCAATCTCTAAAAAAGGCTAACAGATAGTATAACTAAAGCTACAGAAATTAAACAAAAGAATTAAAAAGGGCATAAAGCAAAAACCAAAAATTTCACCTCTTTGTTGTTGGAGCTAATAGTATTAGAAAGAGGGTCTGATAAATTTGCGGTGGCGCGGCGGCGAGAGCTAGTGGATCCGATGCGGCGGGACAAGGAGCCATTGTCAAATCTCTGAGAGAGCTGATGCTGCTGTATCGCCATAGCTAGAGCTTGTCTATGCAGCATTTCTTCCTCTATTGCACTCTTTCTCTTCGACATCGACCCCCTTTTGCTCCTTGATCCAATCCTCGGGTTCCCATCTTTCTTGGTCATACAGATTAACTTATTCCCCATTCTTGCTCCGAAAAGTTTAATAAAGACGCGATTTTTATCGAAGCCCAGATGCCTTAAAGAGAGAAAGGGGTGGCATTTGAAGCAAAAAACCAAGATGAATGCAGATCAACTGCAAGTGTAAGCAAGCTTTTGATGTCACTCTTTTCCAACCTTTCTTGTTTTCACACCAGTCTCTCTCTTTCCCTGTGAGTTTGGGATTTTGCAGCATCTTTTTTCAGCAGATTAGGTAACTAATTCACTCCACCGCATAAATTGGGAAATTGGTGGTTGGATCCAGAATGAATATTTGATGAAATGAGCATTTAGTCAAAAGAGTTACTATCTTGTTATTGTTTTGTCAGCCTGAATATGATCTACTAGCTAAAAGGAGTAAACTTTGATAATAATTTGACAAAAAATCAAAACAAACATAAAACAAAGTAAACTGCAAGTTCAAGAGTTAAGGTTATAATTGCAAATTCAACTCCGTCTTCATTCTCCTGAAGATTTTTATTTACAGCTTCCGATGTGGAGTATGACTTTGGGGGAAGGAGGTGGTATTTTTTTTTATTATATTTTTTGTTTTTTCACATATAACACCCGAAATATCTTACGAATATAAGAAATGTCTAATCTATCATTAAAAAGCAAACAATAAATGCCTTGTGGTGTCATTTCTAGAGCGTGGAGTCTTCTACCAAACCATAAGCAAAACTAGTATATCACCCGTGCTATGCACGGGATATAACATTTTCAAATAATAGAGATAAATGTTAAGGTAAGTAGATTAAAATATAAAATCAAGAGAAATGTACTTCTATCAACTTGTATACGGTTTTAATTTTTTATATAAGTGGAATAAAATCAAATAAACAAATGACAAAGTGGAGATGTGCGACTAAGAATTAAAGAGCATATGTTAATCATAATAAGTTATACACATAAAAGATGCAACTAAGGATCAAAGAGGAAAACTTCATATAGTTTGAATAAACAAATTGTTCATACAATTTGAATAAGATATACACATAAAGAGGAAAACATCATATAATTTAAATAAATAAATAGTTCAACAATTTTATGTGTCACATGTGAATATCAAAATTTTGTCATCAAAATAAACAATTTTAAAAAATGCATTTCATTGAATCATAACATACTTAGTAAAATATTTTTAACGCAATTAAATAATATGACATTTCATCTAAAGTATTTCTTCTGTATATATGATATTCATTTTTAATTATTATCCACACGGCACAATATCTTATGCCTCGATGCGTATATATATATAACAGTATTATGATTATAAAGATTGAGTGTTATTGAATTAAACAAAAAAAATGGTTTAAGAATACTCCCTCTGTGCGAGCCAAGATGACACATTTCTATTTTTGGTAATTTTTTCTCTCCAGTTAATATACTCTACCACTTTTTCTATCTCTATCCCTTCATACACCCACTCTTTCTTTCTTCATTTATACATACACCCACTCTTTCCAAAAATATTCTCCTTCCGTCCCAGATGGATTACGTAAAATTTTCCATAAACTATAAAATTGATAATAGAAATCACAAATTTAGGCGTTATTTTTTTTTCTCATGACGGGCCAGAAGGTGGATCCAGATGGATTATGTTACATTTTTAATTGTAGTTGTTGTTACTTCTCTTCACGTGGCATATGATGTGTAAAATCACATGGTTAAAATTAAAACATTTAAGAAACAAAATCATATATTAGTCGATTTAAAGTGCGATTTGTTAGTCAAATTCTTAAATTTATCGAAAAATCTAGGAAGGAAATAACATTGTAAGATGTTAAATTTTTGGTGTGCAGAAGACGCAAACTGTTCACGTAGATCGTATTTTGCCGGAATATTTTAAAAGTGGATCGGGGTGGAAAAAAATAATCTCCGCCAAAGTTTATGCTTTTCACACCACTTTTATAGTTTATAAGAAATGGAGTAGCCGATTTTTGAAAAAATTAATAATTTTAAGGACCAAAATCATCTTAAATATATGAATGCAAATAATTAAGGCTAAACGTGATAATTTATACATTAAATAAACAGAAAATTATATACTATCAAACCTTAATGCATCTCTTTCCTTCAGACTAAAAGTGATAAAATTTTTTTCCATATATTCATTATTCTAAAGATATGAAAAGGCTAAAATAACCAGGCAGTACTTATTCCGTTAAATAAAATAAAATTTAATAAAATGTCAACTAATTTATCTTTATTTCAAAATATTTACTTTTAAAATGTTTTTAGTAATAACTAAAACTTGCCGTATTTCAATTATATTTTTCATAGGTCCAATTAGTATTAAATGATTATATATGTCAGATTAGTATTCATAATGACTAGTGAGTAGTATTAAATTAAATTTACATTTTATAATTAATGTAATTATGTTACTCCAATTATTGAAATGTAATCTAAATAAGAACTATCTTCACTTTTTATTATATCAAACCCATAAGAAAACATTAGTCCAAATATATATGTACAAGTCATTTTTATATTTATTTTAACCTAGCCTTAAATAAGGAGAGAGAGGCTCTCCCTTTTCTCCTGCACCGCCAATTGTCGGCATGCAACTCCGGCGCCTCCTTCTTATCTCCAGCGTCTGTCTCCCTCTCTCATTCGATCCGGATCTCTCTCCTTCTCCTTGGTTCAGCCGCCGTCGTAGTTTTCCCTTTTCATCAACTCTGTCCGTATCTACCGACGCCACCACTGCCATCCGCTGAACCCACATGGCGCCATTGCCGTCCATGCCTACTTGTTGATGGTAAGATCCTTTCTATTTTATATGAGCTTAAATTTCGTCAAAACTTACAATTTTTTAAACAAACAAAATTCAGTTTTTCATCATGTATGCGCAATCAAAATTTTAATTAGCTGTAATGATCGCTAGTAATAAAAATTAGTAGTAGCAATAATATAATTAGCTGTAACGACAACTATTTTAATCAAATGAAATCAATAATAGAGCCCTCAAAGTGTTTTCTTAAAATTAAAAAGAAATTATTAAGCCAAAATAAATGTTGTTAAATTATTGCAAATCTTGACTTTGACTCTATCAATGCCTCTACTTTCGCCCCACACCAGAAATTCCGCCTACATGCGATACTAAATGCTGCATCATTCAGATAAATCTTTTAAATAAGAATAACATATCTCTATCTTCACTTCAAATGAGTCTCAAATGCTCAATATGTGACCCTGCGAAATATGGAATTAAGTAAGTAAATCTGACAAAATAAATCTTAATTTCAAAATTAAATACAAAAAACATTATACTGTAGAACATTAAACATAGTACATCCAACTTCTTATTATTTATTGATTGGCGGAATAGGAAGTTAAGAAATTTTCTCTCCCATCGACAAAGATGTGAGAATTGGTATTTATAGAGGATTGCAGAGTGATTTTGACTCCATTTCTCATATTTGAGTTCAAATCTCATCACTATTTCAAATTTATCCGACTTTCAAAATGACAAAATTTGCATAATTTGATTGCAACACGTATTTTAACATGTATTAACTCATTAACTACTGGTTTATTTCCATTTCCTAATATTTTAAAATTCTGCATTGATTTACTCAATGTTCTATATACTAACTCACGTGGTATTATCCAAGTTTCACCATAAATCATTGGTACATAGTATATAACCATGTATTTATAAGTATGTACAGTACAAATTTCAGAAGCATAGGGCCTTTTCAAAAGCTGACCTGCATTTGCGCACCTTTTTGGAGTATATCATTCACTTAAGTCACTCAACCTCCAATCTATGGACTACTTTGTTTCAAGTTTTAGAGTAGTAATATACCCTCAAAACAATGACTAAAAAAATTTCATCAATCTTTGTGCCGAAAATACCCAGCTTAAAAATTGTTGATTAATACCCCATATAAAAAGATTTTCTACAATAGCCAACTTAAAAATTGTTGATTAACAGTATATAATTTTTTTAACAATGTTTCCTTCGTATTTTAAACAAATACAATATCCTAAACTATGCAATGGTATTCAAAGATAAAATATTGTAAATAGTAAATGTTGTCTGTAAACTGAAAATAAACTCAATTTTTTTTAGCAAATTGATTAATTTATTTGCATCGTCAAAAAGCATTTTTTACACCAGTAACACTTTCACGTTGTTTATGCTTATTATTTAATCGACAATGTTATTTTATTTAATGGAGTAATTTATAGTTTATCTCGTCTCATAACATTCTCAAATGTTAAAGTAATCTAAATTAGAATTTTTGGATTACTTTATTACACAAATGTTTATTTATTACTCCATGGAATAAATATGTTTACCGTAATACCGTTTGATTAATAGTTGAAGCAATAAATTCAGCGTTTTAACTACTGGGCCAATATAATTTGTAGCAGCTTGTGTCAGAAAGTTTTTTTAGTGGCTATATTTAGTGGGAGAAAGCTAGCTTTTGAGCCTAGAACACATTTTTTATGCAGAATGGCGGTGGAGAATCCTCTACATGCACAATGAATGCTACATATATGTTCCATAGTGTATACAATATGGTCTACTTACATTTTATGAAGTTTGGCGGTAAAAATGGGCCCACAAAAACTGTGGCTTTATATATGTATAGATATGACAAATAATCAGCAGTAATCTCTGTGCACATGATGGATGACCACTGAATTAAAAGAACGTACATTTTGCACAATGACTCGACAACTAATAGAGACATCATAACATCCCAACATCATTGATACTCTCCACCTCTAACTTTCTAAAACTCAAATCCTTTGCCAGCTGTAGACCATATAAGATGCACCAAAGTGTTGCATTTAGAAGTGGAATACTTCCCAACATTAACAACAAATTCATATCTCCAAACACCTATAACATCACGAAATAATGCTCCACCAAAAGTCCGTCCTGAACCTCCTTCTTGAGAAGCATCCGTGTTGAGATTTAAAGTATCTCTCGACGGTGGCCGCCAACTAACTAAGATAGGCGATCGAGAAATACGTAGAGCTCTATCGTCGACTATCCGAGCCTCCACCACCCATTTGGCAATATTATTAATAGAATACAATATACCAAAATCTGTAAATGACATGATGATTTGGATTTTCTAAACAGAAGTCAAAATTGACATATGCATGGAAATCTTAATAGTGCTTCACAACAATTTCTTCCTCATAAAACTAAGAAACAAAAGGACATATCTTTTTCTTTTGCTCACTCGTAATATTTTTACTAGGGAAGTATGTATTTAAGTGGAGTTGGGTACTAGTTTATGAGTAAAGCAAACTTCTTCAAATTTATATATTCTTATCCTTGAAGAGTAGGCATATAGCATATAAAGAAAAATGCAACACATTCATGCCCTTTTAAGTCAAGACATATCCTTCCCTCCACAAACCATTGCACTTTACAAACTCAATCCGTACTTATATATTAATCCCACAATCTCTTATACAAATCAAGTCATTTTATCCACCAAAAAAACAAACAAAAACATCCTTAAAAAGCCATGACCAAGTTACTGACGTTCCTTTCCTTTCTTGTTTTGCTTCTTGTTCCCCTTTCAATTGTTGGCCAAGATATTTCCGATACACTTGAGATTTTCGCCAAGCTCCATGACATGGACATGGGAGATGAAGAAGGACAAGACGACTCGTTGGAGGTCATAGATCTCCCATCTTGGCATAGTCACCATAGCAACAAAAATCTTATAAATGTGGAGGGATTTGGTGCTGTTGGAGATGGTGCAGCTGACAATACTCAGGTCTTATATATATACAATCAAGTTTTAAGACAAAATATGGCTTCAAGTTCTTGATCGGTCTCATGTTGTTTCTTTCCATATTAGGCCTTCACTGATGCATGGAAACAAGCTTGTTCCACTCCAAAATCAGTTTTCTTGGTCCCTGAAGGGCGTCGCTACTTGGTGAATGCAACAAGATTCAGAGGGCCTTGTGTAGACAAGATTGTGATCCAGGTATAGTCTTTGTCTTGGATCAAAACCTGGTATTGGGAAGGTTCTTCTTTCAATGACTCGTGATTGCAGATCGATGGGACCATCGTTGCACCAGATGATCCAAATAGCTGGGATCCCAATAATCCAAGAACTTGGCTGGTTTTCAACAATCTAACCAAGGTTTATTTCCAAGGGAAAGGTGTCATAGATGGCTCAGGCACTAAATGGTGGGCAGCTTCTTGCAAGAAGAACAAGTCCAATGTAAAAAAAATTCCATCTTGATTCAAACAATCATGTCCTAATCCCAACCAACTTAATCACTTTGATCTGCTAACCAACATTGATTTCTTGTTCTTATTTTTTCTGACTCTATTATCTGTCCTCAGCCTTGCAAGAGTGCACCAACGGTGAGGCTAACTCGCCCACTAAGCTCGCCTACTATGTATGATCATAGAATCGAATAATGACGTGGAATGTCTCAATTTTCAGGCCCTCACAATAGACTCAAGCTCAGCTGTGAGAGTGAAGGGAATCACAGTTCAGAATGGGCAGCAGATGAATTTTGTCATCGGGCGTTCGGACTCTGTTCGTATCATAGATGTCAAAGTATCTGCCCCAGAGGACAGCCCCAATACAGATGGGATACATATCACTGAATCAACAAATGTAGTTCTTCAAAACTGCAAAATTGGGACAGGTTCTTGGATTTCCTCACTTTTTCAACAAATTTACTTCTCCCATGAATCTTGAATTGTGTGTTTACTTCAAACATGTGTGGATTATAGGAGATGATTGCATATCAATTGTCAATGCTAGCTCCAACATCAAGATGAAGAACATCTTTTGTGGACCTGGCCATGGAATTAGGTAATATACTCTCCAAAATAGTTTAAACCCATTTTTCAATGGACTAGCTTACTAGAAACTGCACTTCACCAGCATTGGAAGCCTTGGCAAGGACAACACCACCGGTATTGTTGAGAGCGTTGTCGTGGACAAGGCCTTCCTCCGAGGCACGACCAATGGCCTCAGAATCAAGACTTGGCAGGTAACTTATAATACTTCCTTTGACAATTGCAGATCAGTTTAGTAAGAGAGTAAGACACTTTTCCCTTGAGCATCAAGTTGGGGAGAAATGGAGAACCATTATCAATCCTTCCTTACTGAAAAGACCTTATAATAATACTTTTTGCTATCCAAAGTGGCTATATATGCACTATTGCTGTTGCAGGGAGGCTCCGGCTATGTGCGTGCAGTGCGCTACCAAGACGTCAGAATGGAAGACGTTACCAACCCGATCATCATAGACCAATTCTACTGTGACTCGCCAAAGAGTTGCCAAAACCAGGTACACTTTCACCACTAGAACTGTCAATCCATCGGGCTTTTAAGTAACAATGTATTGCCCCGATCTTTTGATACCTCTAACCAACACGTGCACACACACTATACGACCTAACAACCTCATTTCTTGTGTCATCAGACGTCAGCAGTCAACATAACCCAAATAATATATCGAAATATAACCGGGACATCAAGAAGCCAAAAGGCCATGAAGTTTGCTTGCAGTGACACAATCCCTTGCACTCACATCATCCTCAACAACATCAACTTGCAGAGAAGCGACGGCACTGTCGAGACCTACTGCAATTCCGCAGCCGGAATTGGGTATGGCTACATAAATCCCTCAGCAGAATGCCTCTCCTCTTCAGATAAGGATGCTAATATAGTTCAGCCTAATACACAACACACAGTTCATACAGAGCTTTGAATCAAATCAAATACATCTTAATTATTTTTTATACTATGTAGAACAATATAGTATGAGCAAAGGTTTGGAATGTGCCATGATTCTTGGATTGTATAATGAAAATATAGTGTGATACATCTTAGAATAGATAGTATGAAGCATATTTTGTAAGATCATCAAAGATTGTATACATGTAATGTTACAATGCATTACATTGTACTCCATTTTCATGACTCTACATTCTGCAATACAAGTGCAAATTCCTCAATTTTTCTACTTAAGAAAAAATCAGTAGGATTTAGAACAATCCACTTGAACCAATTAAAATTTCAAGTCGGACAAAATGGAAATAGCCAACTTGAGTCTTGACCACAAAATCTTGGACAAAAAGATATTACGAGTTGGATATTTCTTGATGCACTATTGTTTGTTACTCCCTCCGTTCCAAGGAAGATGACCTTTTCTTGATTGCACGGGATTTTGTGCAACTTTATTTTGTGTGCTAAGTGGAGAGAATAATGTAAGAGAGAGCGATAAAGTAGCGATTAAAAGTGTTTCAATTTTTAATAATGGATTGGTATGCCATGACCATTGAATATTTTCTCATTGATTGGGACAAACCAAAAAGAAAAGTGGATCATTTCGGTGGGACAGAGGACTTATTAGTGGGAGTTAGATACAAATGGGTTTGTAGGTTTTTGAGTAGATGATGTGCGTTGTTAGTGAGGAATATATTGTAAAGGAAATTATCCTTATGAGACAGATTGTATTTTCACTCGTGGAGATTCTTCTAGAGATAATTAAGACAAAATATGACTAGAGATAATTAAGACAAAATAAGGATCACTATTAAACAGCCAACTAAACATCAGCAAACTAACAACTCCACTAGCATTGTTCAGGAAATTCCCTCAAAATGTCAATTCAACACGAAACTCTATCACAATCGAAAATATAACAAAACGACTGAAAATGAGCTGCCTCAGAAATATACAGAAACCCTCAAATTAGATAGAGGGAAAATATCGTTAACATTCACGGAAAATAAGGAGGCCGGAGACGGCGCCGGCGAGCGAGGAGTAAACGAAAGGACGGAAGCCTAAATCGAGGAAGGCATCCCATTTCGCAGGTGTCTCCGCTTTCCTTTCGTCCGCCATTTCATATTATCGATCAGAAAATTCCCCGTAAGTAATTCTCAACGTCTAATCTATATTATGGTTCGGCCCAGTGTCAGCCCATAATAATGGTCTAACTATATCTTTAAAATAAAGCCCAATAAGTTTTACTATATTAATTTCCCTTTTTACTGCAAAATTAATAATTTAAATAGATAAATAGATGCTACAGTGGTCCAATTCCATTAACATATCATTATTATACTACCATCATTAGGCCACCATTTTTCTACACCAAACTGACATTTGACCAAACGCTATGACCTTACTTTAACCTTTTGTTTTCAAAATAATTATTTCATCTATATAATCATGATTATTGCTTAAATAAATGAATAAAGATAGCTATAATGGCATTGTGAAATATTGAAGTCTAATGATTATCTTTAACTAAGTGAGTTGTCCTATCTTTTACTTAGTGTAAGTCTATGACATGTATATATTTTTCAGTTGCAATATTAATCTGCAAATTTAATGAATACCATATAAAAATGGTGTAAAATGCAAAAATGTCAGTTCATTTTATTGTCTTATTCCAAACAAGATCACATGTATTTTTCCCGCACCTATTTTTTTAGTTCTTGTTCTTTAAATTTAATGTTTATATTTATTGTACCTAATTTATGTACTCCCTCTGTCTCACTCAAAGATGGTCATATTCTTGAATGACACATGATTTTAGAATAAAGTAGAAAGGAAGAAGATAGTTGAATATTTTAATGAGAAGAGATAATGTTATTTTCTAAAATTGGAAAATGGTCATTTTGATTGGGACAAACAATAAAGGAAAAGTTGCTACAGAAGGAGTAATTATTTTTAAAAATTTAATGTTACATTTATGAGATCAACTGGTTTTTAAAATACTCTTTGTCTAAACCCTAGTACATTTTTTAATATTGTGATAAATATTACTTCATATGTTCCCGAAAAGTATGAACTATTTTCTTATTAGTCCGTCTCTAAATAGTATAGACTTTCTAATTTTGAAATAGTAGTTAAATTACACATTACCCATACAGATCATTTTATTTACAACTTATATCACTACACTACACTACACTACTAATGATGTGTAGCCCATTCTCCACTAACACTATTCACACTATCATTTATCTCCCTCTTACTTTACCAATTATACATTAAAACTCGAGATGAATCAAATATCTCTTTTCTTTTTCATTTTTCGTCTGCTTGCCATTAAATATTTCATTTCACTTTCATTTTTACTGTATTCAGTACGTGGTTCCACTAACTCATTTTACTCATATATTAGTATAAAATCAATATATAAAAATAGACTATCAATTCCACTAACTTTATCTACCTTTATTTGCATATTTTATTTTATAAAATTAAATAATTTCTTAAAGTTGTAAAATATGAGATATTTGTTGTTTTAAATAATGTAATGATTGTTAAACGTCTCATCTCCTTCTCTTGCCGGCTTCTGTCAGTATATTCAAACAAGAGTGATGATAGTGCGCTACTTTTGGCTTAGTCCCATCAATTCCAATCCACTACAAAAAAAAAAGTGCATAAATCCACGGCTTAATCACCTCAGGTCAAAAAGTGCAAATCGCAGAGAGCCACTCTTTCACCTCACATATCGCCATGGCAGAAAGCGAACCTCCACCGCCTCCCGCCGCCCACTACCCGCCGGAGCACTCAGAAAAGCCACCACCATTGGAAGACCCATCAGCTTCGTCGGCGGCGGAAGACAATAAAGGAGAAATCTTGAAAGAAACGGTTACTATAATTCAAAAAGAATCCCCTTCTACTCTGTCTCAACCGCTGTCAGCTGCTTTAGCATTGCCCCAAGACTCCTACTCAACGGAAAAGGGGAAAGTCCCAGAATCTCTCGTTTCTTTCAAGGAAGAAAGCAACAAAATTTCGGATCTTTCTCACGATGAGCGGAGAGCCCTCGACGAGTTCAAGCTTCTAGTTCAAGAATCTCTTAAAAGTCGAGTCTTTTTGGAGGGTTTGGTTTCAGACAGCGAGAAATCAAGTGAGGAGGTATCAATATGGGGTGTGCCGTTGCTGAAAGATGAGAGGAGTGATGTTGTTCTGCTTAAATTTCTGCGAGCTCGTGATTTTGATGTGAGGGATGCTTATGTTATGTTGAGCAACACAATCAAATGGAGAAGGGACTTTAGAGTTGATCAGCTCTTGAAGGAGGATTTGGGGGATGATCTTGAGAAAGTTGTTTATATGCACGGCCATGATAAGGAGGGGCACCCGGTTTGTTACAATGTTTATGGTGAGTTTCAGAATGAAGAACTTTACATGAAGATTTTTGCAGATGAGGAGAAGAGGTGGAGGTTTTTGAGATGGAGGATTCAGTTTCTTGAAGCAAGTATTAGGAAGCTGGATTTTAGTCCTGGTGGGATCAACACTATCTTTCAAGTTAGTGATCTCAAGAACTCGCCTGGCCTCGGGAAGAATGAGCTTCGGATTGCTACTAAACAGGCCTTGCAGATTCTTCAAGATAACTATCCCGAGTTTGTAGCAAAGCAGGTAGATTTTGGTTGTTGATTTATAGGTTATTGATGCATCTTTTTGGATAATTTGAGATATTGTGTGATATGCATGATTTGTGTAAACTAGTGCTGAAATGTCATTGCTTGAACAAGGATAAATCTTATGGTTATCTCCTTTAAGAAATCTTAGATCATTATGTAAATAGATATAGTGTTGGAGGAGATGTATCGATATCTATGTTTTTTTTATCATTGTATAGATACTTAGAAAAGTGACTAATTGTGATGGTAGTTTTTCCATGGTTGTAGGTTTTCATCAATGTTCCTTGGTGGTATCTTGCTTTCTACAGAATGATCAGTCCCTTCTTGACTCAGAGGACTAAGAGCAAATTCATATTTGCTGGCCCGACGAGGACTGCTCCTACTCTTTTCAAGTTTGTAAAAAGATTATTCACTATTGAGATAAAACGGTTGTGTTTGATAATGTTTTAATGATGAGGTTCTGCTGAAACAGGTACATTTTACCAGAGCAAGTGCCAACTCAATACGGTGGGCTTAGCGTGGATCTCTGTGAATGCAACCCGGAATTCTCCATGGACGATCCAGTCACTGAGATCACTGTGAAACCGGCAACCAAGCAAATCGTGGAGATTATTGTGCATGAGGTCTGCTTGCTGTTGTGTTCATCATATCAGAGATAACCTGGCATTGTTGAGTTTATGACACAAAGATAATCATATATTGGGATTTATTTGATTTTGCAGAAATGCAGCCTTGTGTGGGAGATTCGTGTGGTGGGATGGGAAGTGAGTTACAGTGCTGAATTTGTACCACAGCGTGGCTACACGGTGCTGATACAGAAGAGCACGAAGATGGCTGCAAACGATGTGCCAGTTGTGCACGACAGTTTCAGTGTTTCTGAGCTTGGCAAGATATTGCTTACCATTGACAACCCAACTTCCAAGAAGAAGCTGCTGCTGTATCGATTCAAAGTTGCTCCCTACGCCCACCAATCTTGAAGAAAGGAGCAAATTCATGCTTGGATTCACTCTTTCTTGATGCATTTTTATCATATTCAAATTGCTTCCCCGTTTTGTTCTTTGATACAATGCTGGAAATTTGGTTTTCATTTTGGCGATTGCGTGCGCGGTTGAGGAGGAGGAGACATAGATTTCATATCACTCCTATAAAAAGGTAAAAAATTCAAATATGGAATGTTTTTTATTTGTTTCATGTTATATGTGAAACATGTATTCTTGACGCTGTTATACATAGATTTGTGCGTCTTTTTTATTGCTGGTTAGGTAGTCATGTCTCTTTATCACCATTTTATGAATTGCAAATTGCAATCAATAAAATTATTGTAATACTACGTAAAATAGACAACTAATCTCAGAGTTTTAATTTGTGCAAATACTGTTTATATGAGTAAATTTATAGATATAGAATTTCGCTAAATAAATTAATGGCCTACATTGTACTTAAAGGAAACAAGTTGTGGACGTCTTGGGCTTTTTGGGCCACTCACACATCCAAGCCCACTGGGTTGTCGACTGATAGCCGACGGAGGCGGTGGGCCGGTGGCACCATAAGAAATGTGTTTGTTCAGTTAACCGGTTTTGATCATTAGAGCATCCGCAATGGCAAATAGGCCAGCCATAGGCCAGCCATTCTCTCCCCTGCCACGTCAGCAACACCAAAAAAACCACCTGCCACGTCAGATTTAGGCCAGCCAAAGGCCAGCCGCAATAAAAATAATTCAAAATATACTACATTTGCGGAATTAAAATTACGATTAAAATACGGAATTAAATTTACGACACATATACGGGAAAATTCATTAATTGCATTTAAAAAAGTTACATAGATAAAAAAAAAATTACATGCATAATAAAGAAAAAAAACTATCGCCGTGCAATCCTCCGTGCCCACAACTCTTCAATTATATCCTTTTGGAGTTAAATATGAGCTTCCACTTGGCGCATGTTGGCAAATTCCTTGAGTCGGCCGGCTTCATCGAGAGGTACCCCCTGTCGTACACTAGGGGTGGCCGTTCCGTGGCTTGGACCGGCTTCATCGTCACTGACCCAACTAGTCAGTTGTACGCCTTCGTCTTCGACGATCATGTTGTGAAGGATAATGCAGGCGTACATTATCTGGGAAACGCATCCGACATCCCACAAACGCGTTGGACCCTTAATTGCCGCCCATCGAGACTGGAGCACAGCAAATGCGCGCTCCACGTATTTGCGCGCCGACTCCTGTCGTTGCGCAAAGTATGCCTTCTTTTCATCACTTGTTTGTCTGATCGTCTTCACAAAGACCGGCCACCGAGGGTATATACCATCCGCCAAGTAGTAGCCCATATCATGCCGGTTGCCGTTGGCCACAAATGAGACGGCTGGACCGACGCCCTGACACTTCTCGTTGAAGAGGGGAGACGAGTTCAGGACGTTGAGGTCGTTGTTCGACCCGGCTACCCCAAAATACGCATGCCAGATCCACAACCGGTAATCAGCTACGGCCTCGAGGATTAACGTGGGGTTCTTTGACTTGTAGCCGGTCGTGTAGGCCCCCTTCCAGGCAGTCGGACAGTTCTTCCACTCCCAGTGCATACAATCTATGCTGCCTAACATCCCGGGGAACCCATGCTTCTCCCCGTGCATCTGCATCAGATTCTGACAATCTTCGGGAGTAGGGCTTCGAAGGTACTGCCCACCGAAAATGTCTATCACGCCGTCACAGAACTCCTTCAGACATTTCAGGGCTGACGACTCACCGATGTGGAGGTACTCATCCCACATGTCTGCCGCGCCTCCGTAGGCCAACTGCCTGATTGCCGCCATGCACTTTTGGATAGGGGTGTGGCCGGGTCTGCCAGCCGCATCGTGCCGGAAGCGGAAACACAGATAGTGACGCTCCAATGCCCCAACGATGCGCATAAACAACTCCCTGCGCATTCTAAAACGCCGCCGGAACATGTTGGCGGGAAACCGCGGGTACTCTGCAAAGTAGTCCTCGTACAGCCGCTGATGTGCAGCTACGTGATCCCGCGGAATCACTGCTCGGTGGTGGACAACTCGTGGAGGGCGAGGTATCGCCTGCTGGTGGACCTGCTGTTCCACCATACGCATGTACCGCTCCATCCCGCGGTTCATGTAGGCCTCCATAGCCTCGTTCATCCTCCGTTCGTACTCCTCAGGATCCCCACCACTACCACTACCGCTACCACCAGCGTCACTCATCGCTCAATGATGCTCTTGAACAGAAAGTTAGACAGAGAGAAAACTCGTTAAAACAAGTGGTGCAAATGAAAATGGAATGAAAATCGCGTTTATATATGATTTAAAAAAAAAAAAAAAACGAAAAATCGGCGCTCGTCGGTCGCTGGCCGATCGGGCCTCCACAATGGCGGCTAGCCGATCGGCCAGCGCTTCAGCCAGCGACGAGCGATCGGCCAGCCCACGCCGATCCTCTGTGGTAAGTTTACCCGTCTTTAGACTCAGCATAAATGAGAAAATGGACAAAAATAACACGATTTACTCGAATTTCAGGTGCCGTTGGATACCTGGGCTCCAACTTGTTTGTGAGGAGAATTTACAGGAATATCAAATGTGACTAATTCTAGATTATACAGAATTTGTTATTGATAAGTTAAAAGGCGAATGGGGAGAGATAATGGAATGGACAAGCTCTGCAGCATCCTTTTTGTAGTGATGAAATGAATTGATTTGGGATTTTGGACTGTTGATTACTAAACTCCATTTTGGTTTCTCCCATTACATCAAAATCTTTGTAGCTTGTAAAAATCTTGCCTCTAGGCATTTGTAACGTCTCTCTATTTTCATGCTATGTAGACATTTCACTCTGTCAAAATTAGTTATTTAGTGTTTGTAGGGATTTGGATACAAGAATCATTCACCATTATATAATCAAGAAGTTGCAAACTTGACAATTCCCCTCTTTCTTCATTTATTACAAGAACTGTGCAGCAGATTTGGATATAAAACGATTGAACTGCAACAAACTGTACGAAATCAAACTTGAGGCAATGCCCTAAACTCGGCAACATAAATCACCTGATATCTTGCTACGGTTCAAGCTCAATTCAGCTAAGATCGTAACTCGCACAATCACTACACCACCAGCACCACAACCAACACAATTCACAGTAAAACACAGTAATGCAACGTGATAAACACCGAGAGTAAATTAATAATCAGATCTCAAGAACAATGCGAAGAATTGAAATAACAAGGAATGAAAATGATCACGAGAAAGATAAATGCTATAGATCTCGGATCCTTAGCCCAATGCTCAATCACACAACTAACATGTTGAAGGAGAGAGTGGTCCCCCTTTAAATACTTCCCACACCTGTTGCTCTCACTCCAATTCCCTCCTCCTCCCTTCACATAACTTTTGTACTCCCTCTTCATGCATCGGTCCAGACGATACACATGGCTTCTTATTTCCATCTGCCATGATCCTTATTATTCTAAATACTCTACGCCACGTTGCATGAGTCATGTATGGTTGTGTGCATGAAAAATACTCCCCTCTTAAAGTTTCTTGTCCTCAAGGAACCAAGGAAACCTTGCTTTATTTTCATCGGAATTCTCCCAAGAAGCTTCCTCCAGTGACCAACCTTCCTATTGATTCAGCCATTGTGTGATCGCTTGATTGTGTCTTTTCACCATCTTACGCTCAAGTATGGCGGCACGTCATCACTGATGTGGGAGACCGAAGGTATATCAGATATCGGCCTTGTAGGAAGAGCATAAGGCCGTAGTAACGAAACATGGAACACATTATGGATGGTGGCCGACGCAGGGAGATTCCACCTATAAGCCACTTTCCCAATCTTATCTAGAATCTGATATGGCCCATAGAATTTTGGTTCGATCTTGTGGTGAGTTCCTCTGTTTGATTTTGTTAGTAGAACCACACCTAATCCCCAATTTCATAGTTCATGTCCACTCGATGTTTATTGGCTTGCTTCTGCATCCTATCAGCAGCCTTTTGTAGGTTCTTTTTTAGCAAAAGAATCATATCTTCTTTGTTCCTCAAGGTAATATCGACAGCCTCTACACTTGAATCTCTGGGTAAATAGGGCATGTTAATAGGTAGAGCATACCCATATAAAGCTTCGAACGATGTCATTTTAATACTCGAGTGATAGGTCGTATTGTACCAATATTCAACAAGTCTCAACCATTGATGCCATGAATGGGGTTTCTCTCTAACCGTACATCTCATGTTAATAGGTAGAGCATACCCAACCTCTGTAAGTCATGAATGCTCGTTCTCCTTCTTCGCTAAGAGCATGGCCATAAAGCCAAGGGCATAATGCAAGGTAAAGCAAGTAGCCTATCATGCAGAACGAGACTGCGGGAATGCTATGTAGTTCGGTAGATATCCAGAGAAGGCCGTTTAAGAAGCTTTTGTTGGTTCTGAAATTTATGTATGTATAGTGCCTTCTCGAAAAGAAAAGGAGCGCTCTTGGAATTAGAAGAACTGAAAGGGCAAAAGAGTAAATAGCCCAGAGTATCGGATGGTATAACGAGTCCCATTGACAACCCAACACAAAGAACTATGCCCAGCCCCATTTGAACTGAGAAGGGACACCAGTTACTGAGAAAGGCCTAAGTTCAGTGGTTGTCGTCCTACCCTTGAAATCAGTTACCTCTATTTGAAGCACGTATCTGTCGGGAGAAGGGTCCTCGAATGCTTGAACATGCCATGGGGCAAGATAAAGGTCACCACGGGATCCAGCAAGTGGTTTCATTGGCGTATCCAATACCACAATAAGACTTCCGGAGCTAGTGTCGTATACCTTAGCTTCAACTGATATAATTGGAGAAGAAGAAAACACCAGAGCTCTGATGTGTCCATAGGCAGATGGGTCACATTTATAGTTTGACGATGAAGAGAAACGTGAGTCCAGAGGATACGTTGGCAATATGATAGTTTTCTTGACTCCTGATGTGAAGTTGACATCAACAAATGAGATATGACCTCTATCAATAGCTAAAACTCGCATGGCTCGACTCCTCCTCCAGTCACCCATTTCCCATTCCCAGAATCCATCACTTCTTGCATCTGTATCGCGACAACTAGAGGCATTCTCTGAATCTAATCGATGGCCATTTAACTGGAGTAACTGTTTGGAATGTTGACCACGGCCACTTGAGTGATGATGCCGCTTTAGATTCTTTCCAAATTTTATGTGCAAATGCCCACATATGTAGGCAGCTAAAGAGCGATCTATGAATACATCCTTCAAGGTCTTTCCAGTCTTCGAGGCAGCGGAAAATGAAAGGGTGAAATGACCAAATGATACCTTGGTGACCGATTGAGCAGAACGAGAATCCCATTGTAAGAGTTCAGAATTTATTTCTGCCAACAGCTCATCTGTAGGGTGACCAAACAGGTTGGTGGGGCCTCTTAATCCAGAATCCATCGTGCTGTCAAACCCAACGAAGAGAACTTTCCTTTTGCTGGTCTGCACAGAGGCATCAATTACACTCAAGGATGATAACATTTTGAAAGAAATTATGCAATTTGCTTTAACACTCATCCAAAAGAGAATAATCTACATTTTGATCACATTTCCTACACAAAATAAATAAAAACCAACCAACCTGAATGGTGACGCTGTGGACCTTCCCGCTTCTTCGTTGCTGCGAATTGATGCTGTATCTCGAGAAAAAATCAAGGGATCCGCCAGTGGCAGGAACACCGAAGTTATCATGGTTCCCTCGAATATCATAAAAGGCTTTATGGTCAAGTCCACTTCTGTCGATAACATCCTGCATCACTTTATGGTACTCAATCCATTCCTCTTCATCTTGTTTCATTGTCAACAAATCCTTGCTTTTACCATCTGTTGAAGGCAAAAAAGTAAAACTATCCATTCAAACTGAACCATCAGCTATCAAAGGTATACAGCTTGGAATGAACATGTTTAGACACCAACAAGTTCCTTTAATCATACAAGTCCAAAATGTACGTGCATTTCATGGTTTCCTACACGCACATCTTATAACTATCAATGCGTTCATATACATAAAATCACCCTCTTATATTCCCCTAAGGGAAGGGCGCGGCGCATAGATATATTTTCCCAAAGGTGCTACTTTGAGTAATATGATAGATTGATAAAACAAATGATGAGTATTTGAAGGATAATTAGATGTCCACACAAGTTCAAAATTAATCAACCTATCAAAGTTAATGGTAGATATTCCATCCATACTATCACTCAAAATAACGCTCTCAAAGGGTTGGTTGATCATATGGACCGATTTAGCATAGTTCATTAAACCAAACTGCACATGAAACCCTTAAACAATCACACCTCCAAAAGCCCACCCATCCAAATAAAACAAGAAACCAAATCCAGAAACCATCACAACAACAAGTTAACAACATGAGAAAATTGTAAGATCTTTATCACGTAACAACTTCCCAAAATTGCACATTTCGAGAATCATCAATTCCAAAACCGCAATAAACAATCCCAAAAAGGTTACTAATGGCGATGACCCTTTCAAATCACCCAGAGACAGCTCTATCTACATCAAATGATTCACTCAACTCATCTCACCCAAACTCATTCCAAAACATCTTCTTCTCAAAACATAAAATCCTCAAACATCCACACCTCCAAAAATCCACCCATAAAAACAAACTGAGCTAAAATAAAAGCAAGAAACCGAATCACAATAACAACATGGGGAAAAGGTAAGATCTTTATCACATAACAACATCCCATAATTGCACATTTTAAGACCCATTAATTCAAAACCACAATAAACAATCCCAAAAAGGTTACTAATGGTGATAGTCATTTCAAATCCCCAAACACAGCTCTATCTACAATAAATGATGCTCTCTCAGGCATATTCCAAAATATCTACAATAAATAAAGCTCAACACATGAAATCCTCAAACCGACTGAGCTGAAACAAAACAAGAAACCAAATCCCAAAAACCATCACAATAACAACCACATGACAACCACATGAGTAAAAAGGTAAGATCTTTATCACATAACAACATCTCATAATTGCACATTTTGAGACCCATTAATTCAAAACCACAGTAAACAATCCCAAAAAGGTTACTAATGGTGATTGCCGTTCCAAATCACCCAAAGTCAGCTCTATCTACAATAAATGATGCTCTCTCAAACATATTCCAAAACATCTACAATAAATGAAGCTCAACACATGAAATCCTCAAACCGACTGAGCTGAAACAAAACAAGAAACCAAATCCCAAAACAAGTAAAAAGGTAAGATCTTTATCACATAACAACATCCCATAATTGCACATTTTGAGACCCATTAATTCAAAACCACAATAAACGATCCCAAAAAGGTTACTAATGGTGATTGTCATTTCAAATCCCCAAACACAATAAATGATGCTCTCTCAAACATATTCCAAAACATCTACAATAAATGAAGTTCAACACATGAAATCCTCAAACCGACTGAGCTGAAACAAAACAAGAAACCAAATCCCAAAAACCATCACAATAACAACCACATGAGAAAAAATGTGAGATCTTTATCACGTAACAACATCTCAAAATTGCACATTACGAGACCCATCAATTCAAACAGCCCCAAAACGAAAAAAAAGGACAAAAATTGAGGAAAAATCAAAGAGTGGAGAAGGTACCAGTGAGATCCCCAGTGAGGAGGACGAGAGAAGGCTTGATGAAGGAGAGGGCGGGCCCCACGAAATCGATGAAATCCTGGGCCCGGTGGGGGTGGTGCACGCTGAAGTGGAGATCCGACAACTGCACCACCCACACCAGATCATCCGGAGACCCCTCCGCGTCTATCACTCGCCGCTTGGCTCCGTCCCCTGAGGCGATCGCCGATGGAATTGCGAAGAAGAGAAGCAGCAATACGGCGATGATCACAGTCGCATTGGCCATTTCTTTTCCTTCCTTCTCCCTCTTGCTCTTCTTGCAAATTTTGGGAAATTTTTGGGTTAATTAACTAATTGGTTTCATGATCATTCTTCTCTCTAAAAATTAGAGTAAGAGTAACTACTAATATGAGAATTTGTAATGTTATCTATTGTTATTATATTTTTTGAGTCATATTTTCACCAGCCCGGATCACCTAATGCTTTTCCTACACCATCTCCTAATCTACACCTCACAAACATAAAACTAATACTCCCTCCGTTCCAAGATAAGTGGCCACAAACTTTTTGGCACGAGATTTAAAGAAATGAGATTTGGTTAGTAAGTTGGAAAGTGAATAAAGTAAGAGAGTTAATAAAGTAGAGAAAAAAAGTAAGAGAAAGAGTACCAAAAAAGGAAATGAATCACTTATCTTGGGACATCCCAAAAAAGAATATGAGTCTCTTATCTTGGGACGGAGGGAGTACTTTAAAAGTAGGACCCACATCCCACCAACTTTTTCATGCGCCATTCATGTTAAGAACTTGAGACTTCGTAAACAACTATGCTTCTTTTGAAAGGAGATCATCTTATAAATGTTCCTATGCTCCTGTACCTTTCTATTATCTTCAATAAATGATCTCAAAAAGAAGCAAATTCAAACATCCAGGTCCGTCATTAATTGATGTTCTGATATACCCTGTGCCACAAAGTAAAGTATAATTTAGATATCCAGAATCATATATCTTTAAGGTATAGGAGGGGACTCTTTCAACATATGGTTCCATTAATGGCCCTTAGAATCCACCAGCCCCTCACCCAGTGCCCAATTGCCGCAAACAAAATACATAGAAACTTTTAGGAAGTGAGTGGATAAAACCTTGCCAGCACAAAACACAAAAGGGATGGCCACAGGCGACAGCTCTCATTCTATCTCGTGGATAATTTTCAAAGCAGATCCCACAAGTTAGCTGCAGAAAGACAGAAATCAATTGGAGACGTATGCTCATAAGAAGAAACTCAAATGATACTTAGTACCGTAGTTTTTTCACTATTTTTGCATTTCAAATAAGCATTTCAAATCAATTAGAATCCAGCCCCTCACCCAGTGCCCAATTGCAGCAAACAAAATAGCATAGAAACTTAAAATTGTCGGGGCGGAAGCATTTTGACTTCAATATATGACTTCTCAAAAATAGAACTGCCTTGTCCACCTGATTTCTACTGATTAATGAGCTCAAAAATTTGTTATACACAAAGGGACTAACTGTTTCATCTTTCTGCTTACACAGCTCACCTCTCGTCATCCTCTGTAATTTATATTTATGTAATTGCAGTTGCAAAAGTGTCCACTTTTAATAATTTTCGTATTGATAAAAAAAATGACGACCAAGTGACAAGTGTAGTTTAATAAGTAGAGTTAACCATATAAATGGTAATAGCATCAAATATGTGATTATTTTTTCCTTCTTTTTATTTCTCTTTTTCTTCTTTAGTTTCTTCTTCTTTCTTTTTTCTTCTTTCTTTATAGTATTTATCATTCTTTCTTTTTTCTTTCTTCTCCTTAGTCTATGTTTCTTCTTCCTTCTTTTTTATTTTCTCTTCTTTTTCTTCTTTCTTTTTAGTGTTTTATACATACATCTAATTGCATTCATAATATAAATAAAAAATAAAATACCTAATTAAATTAATTATTTAAAGTAAATTGCATATTTTTTTAAAAATTATTTTATACTCATTTTAAGGTTGAAACACCTAACTAAAAATATTCAACTTTTTATATCATTATGAATACAATTCACTATTAAATTTTTATTAAGACTATATTGATTAGTTACTAATTTAATGTAAAAATAATAATAATAATAATAATAATAATAATAATAATAATTATTATTATTATTATAATTATAATAATAATTATTATTATTACTACATAATATTATGTGATTCATAATTTATATAATTATACTGCAATTATTATTAATTACTATCAATTTTTAGTATTATAATAATAATATAATAATTAAATATAATAATATTAATATTAATTAATAATAATAGTACAAGGAGTAAGGAGAATGAGAGAAGATATTATAATATCACTTTTGGTACTAATTTTATGTATGCCCAAAATACCCTCGATGACATAAATGAGAAAATATATTTGTTTAAAGGGCATTTTGGGAAGAAAAATGTATCAAGTACAAAAAATGTGATTTATAGGTAAAAAAACGATATAAAATAAACACCAGATATCATTTACGTGTGAAAGTGAAAGATCAGATATCATTTATGTAATTCACTCTAATAAGTAAAACAATTTCCTTTTAATGCATGGAGAATTCGAATCATCTCATATATGTATTTGCTAATATGTGAGTTGTAAAATTTACAATAAAAGAAAATCTCAAGTGGATGCATAGGGTGTGTGGGGAATGTGATCAAATGAAAACTCTAAATATTGTATAAACTTAAAACTATGATCTGGATCATTGAAAAATATTAACAGATCACAAAAAAACATCAACAGGAAAATGTCAATAGAATTTCAACGGTAGTCAATGATTGGTGTTGTGTTGATATTGTGTTGAAATTAAAATCTTGAAATTTTACACTGTATTAATATTGTATTGAAACTGTATTGAGGAGTTTAGAGGCTGTATAATATATAAATTTGCATTTTATGGAACCATGAACATTGCTTGTGAATAATGATTTTTCAATACTACTAAGCAATGTAGACTTTGGTTTACACTTAGTTTCTGGGCTATTTAATTTATTAATTGTGGGCCTTTACATATCGGCCCATAAGATCTTCTCTATCGCCTACACTATTGTAGCCTCATCATGAAAACGACATAAATATGTTTTACTAGTAAATTTAAATACATTAGTTCCATAAAGAAAGTAATTCAGATAATTCTAGATTTTGTGAAGGGAATACTACTCTGACATATAGTATTACGCATTATAATTGAGTTCTTTTTTTTTTTTTAACCAAACAGTGTAATTTCACCTAATGTATGGACAAATAGAGTGACAAATAAAGAAACAAATTTAATTGAATGCAGTAGTTGTGGGTTGACTATGTAAAAATAAAACTTTGAAATACGAAACTCTGGATTTGTTTTATATGGAAAGGTACATTGGATATTATATTACTCCCTGATTTCGTTCAAAATATATTACGTCGAATAATTACAAAACATCAACAAATAAAATTAACTACACACCTAATTTTACACGAATATTATTTATCATCAAAGGTTCTAATGTCTAGTTATTATATCCAAAAGCTTCAAACCTTAAATCTCCATGCCAATTAATTCGTGTGCTACTCATACTTATTTTTTCAAAATTTAAATCTTTTTAGTAAAGAAGTTAGGTCAACATCAAATTTAAATAGTGACAGACCTACTTTTTTATATAGTATAAATATAATTCAGAAACATAGTACTACTCCTGTGTTTAAATTTAATGTCTGATCCTGTAGAAAATAAAATGAATGCAATATTTGTTTTAAAAATAAATAAAATTACTACTCATAATAATAGCGAGTACGACAAATTTGCTTACTGTCGTCGCCCATTTCTTCCATCTTCATCTCTCTCTCTACGCTTCGGTCATCTGTATTCTACGAAGGCGCAATTTGAAATATACTGTAGGATTAGGAGTTTGAGTTTTCAATCGGGGACAAAATTGATTCAATTGCGTGAAAAGCGGCGGGCGGTTTGAATTTCATGTTGATGGCGTCGTCGAAGGTGATCGCGTCCAGGTCACCGCCCAATTCGGATCTTCCGCGTGACTCCCCAACCTCCTCCATAAATATCCACTCCGATCAACCACCTAGGGGTTTCGCCTCCATGAATATCGACGAAATCTTCCGCAACATCTACCCCGATTCCGCCTCCTTCGACAGCGCCGGCGACGGAGGAGCGATGAATGGCAAGACGGTGGAGGAGGTGTGGAGGGACATGGTCACCGGCGGAGGCGACGCTCCGATGACGCTGGAGGCTTTCCTGACCAAGGCGGGGGCCGTGAACGAGGAGGACGTTGGGGTTCCGGCGCCGGGGTGCGTGCAGAGTGTGATCGGTGTGGAGTTTGGGAGCGGGAGGGGGAAGAGGAGGGCGGCGGCGGAGGAAGTGCCGCTGGATAAGGCGACGCAGCAAAAACAGAGACGGATGATTAAAAATAGGGAGTCTGCTGCTAGGTCCAGAGAGCGGAAGCAGGTTTAGCTCTCTCTTTCTCTGTCTCATCATTTTTTTATTGTTTTTTGCTTTTCCCCAATTTTTAACCTACGTAATTCTATCACTGCTTTTCATTTTTTTAATGCATAAAGCTTCGTTGTTGCTTGATTCAAGGCTTATACCGTGGAGATGGAAGCTCAGGTGACAAGCCTAGAGGAGGAACATGAAATGCTCTTGAGACAAGAGGTGCCTCTTTCTCATCGCATATTCTGAACCTTTTTTTCCTTTTCTAATTGATTTTCTGATGTGGAGGAAGGCTCTCATAAAACTCTAATTTGCAGGCTGAAATGAACAGGAAGAGATACAAGCAGGTATGTATTTGAGAATTTGTTGACATTTAAGCTCATTTTACACAATTTTGACATGAAAAGTGCTTGTATGCACCTTTTATAGTACTTTTTTAACTTTGTTTAAGCAATTGGTTCTTTTGCCATGTGCATATGAAGTAACACATGTATTTTGAGTGTCTTTAGTTTCTAAGGTAGTCAAGGTAAATCTAAATCAAAAGTAACACTAGCTTGGCAAGGTAAACCATGTGCATATGTTGTGAATGTTTTGGTTGTTGCTGTTGATGATGGGAAATTTGGGTTGAACCTGGTAACAGGGAATGTAATCAGCTGCCATTGACTATAACTTGCTCATACTTTATCTGGAAAGACATTTGCTTGTGTTTGATGAAATCAACTTCGAATGGTCTGGGTCTCTGAGAAGAGTGGGAGAACTGACATTCGTGAATCTATTTGTTCTAACAGACTCTGTTGATCATCTGATGTAGTTAGTTAATTGATCTAATACAAATGTGATCTCAAGATGTATACATGTTATGTGATCAAAATTAAATTTTCAAGGGTATCAAACTGTATTGGAAACTTGTAAGTAAGGTTGGTTGATATGAAACAGAGAGGTGAGCTGTGTAAGCAGAAAGATGAAACAGTTAGTCCCTTTGTGTATAACAAATTTTTGAGCTCATTAATCAGTAGAAATCAGGTGGACAAGGCAGTTCTATTTTTGAGAAGTCATATATTGAAGTCAAAATGCTTCCGCCCCGACAATTTTAAGTTTCTATGCTATTTTGTTTGCTGCAATTGGGCACTGGGTGAGGGGCTGGATTCTAATTGATTTGAAATGCTTATTTGAAATGCAAAAATAGTGAAAAAACTACGGTACTAAGTATCATTTGAGTTTCTTCTTATGAGCATACGTCTCCAATTGATTTCTGTCTTTCTGCAGCTAACTTGTGGGATCTGCTTTGAAAATTATCCACGAGATAGAATGAGAGCTGTCGCCTGTGGCCATCCCTTTTGTGTTTTGTGCTGGCAAGGTTTTATCCACTCACTTCCTAAAAGTTTCTATGTATTTTGTTTGCTGCAATTGGGCACTGGGTGAGGGGCTGGTGGATTCTAAGGGCCATTAATGGACCCATATGTTGAAAGAGTCCCCTCCTATACCTTAAAGATATATGATTCTGGATATCCAAATTATACTTTACTTTGTGGCACAGGGTATATCAGAACATCAATTAATGACGGACCTGGATGTTTGAATTTGCGGTGTCCTGATCCATCTTGTGGTGCAGCTGTTAGCCATGATATGGTGAATGAGTTGGCTTCTAAAGATGATGAAAAGAAATATATTCGCTTCTTTTTGAGATCATTTATTGAAGATAATAGAAAGGTACAGGAGCATAGGAACATTTATAAGATGATCTCCTTTCAAAAGAAGCATAGTTGTTTACGAAGTCTCAAGTTCTTAACATGAATGGCACATGAAAAAGTTGGTGGGATGTGGGTCCTACTTTTAAAGTACTCCCTCCGTCCCAAGATAAGAGACTCATATTCTTTTTTGGGATGTCCCAAGATAAGTGATTCATTTCCTTTTTTGGTACTCTTTCTCTTACTTTTTTTCTCTACTTTATTAACTCTCTTACTTTATTCACTTTCCAACTTACTAACCAAATCTCATTTCTTTAAATCTCGTGCCAAAAAGTTTGTGGCCACTTATCTTGGAACGGAGGGAGTATTAGTTTTATGTTTGTGAGGTGTAGATTAGGAGATGGTGTAGGAAAAGCATTAGGTGATCCGGGCTGGTGAAAATATGACTCAAAAAATATAATAACAATAGATAACATTACAAATTCTCATATTAGTAGTTACTCTTACTCTAATTTTTAGAGAGAAGAATGATCATGAAACCAATTAGTTAATTAACCCAAAAATTTCCCAAAATTTGCAAGAAGAGCAAGAGGGAGAAGGAAGGAAAAGAAATGGCCAATGCGACTGTGATCATCGCCGTATTGCTGCTTCTCTTCTTCGCAATTCCATCGGCGATCGCCTCAGGGGACGGAGCCAAGCGGCGACTGATAGACGCGGAGGGGTCTCCGGATGATCTGGTGTGGGTGGTGCAGCTGTCGGATCTCCACTTCAGCGTGCACCACCCCCACCGGGCCCAGGATTTCATCGATTTCGTGGGGCCCGCCCTCTCCTTCATCAAGCCTTCTCTCGTCCTCCTCACTGGGGATCTCACTGGTACCTTCTCCACTCTTTGATTTTTCCTCAATTTTTGTCCTTTTTTTTCGTTTTGGGGCTGTTTGAATTGATGGGTCTCGTAATGTGCAATTTTGAGATGTTGTTACGTGATAAAGATCTCACATTTTTTCTCATGTGGTTGTTATTGTGATGGTTTTTGGGATTTGGTTTCTTGTTTTGTTTCAGCTCAGTCGGTTTGAGGATTTCATGTGTTGAACTTCATTTATTGTAGATGTTTTGGAATATGTTTGAGAGAGCATCATTTATTGTGTTTGGGGATTTGAAATGACAATCACCATTAGTAACCTTTTTGGGATCGTTTATTGTGGTTTTGAATTAATGGGTCTCAAAATGTGCAATTATGGGATGTTGTTATGTGATAAAGATCTTACCTTTTTACTTGTTTTGGGATTTGGTTTCTTGTTTTGTTTCAGCTCAGTCGGTTTGAGGATTTCATGTGTTGAGCTTCATTTATTGTAGATGTTTTGGAATATGTTTGAGAGAGCATCATTTATTGTAGATAGAGCTGACTTTGGGTGATTTGGAACGGCAATCACCATTAGTAACCTTTTTGGGATTGTTTACTGTGGTTTTGAATTAATGGGTCTCAAAATGTGCAATTATGAGATGTTGTTATGTGATAAAGATCTTACCTTTTTACTCATGTGGTTGTCATGTGGTTGTTATTGTGATGGTTTTTGGGATTTGGTTTCTTGTTTTGTTTCAGCTCAGTCGGTTTGAGGATTTCATGTGTTGAGCTTTATTTATTGTAGATGTTTTGGAATATGCCTGAGAGAGCATCATTTATTGTAGATAGAGCTGTGTTTGGGGATTTGAAATGACTATCACCATTAGTAACCTTTTTGGGATTGTTTATTGTGGTTTTGAATTAATGGGTCTTAAAATGTGCAATTATGGGATGTTGTTATGTGATAAAGATCTTACCTTTTCCCCATGTTGTTATTGTGATTCGGTTTCTTGCTTTTATTTTAGCTCAGTTTGTTTTTATGGGTGGATTTTTGGAGGTGTGGATGTTTGAGGATTTTATGTTTTGAGAAGAAGATGTTTTGGAATGAGTTTGGGTGAGATGAGTTGAGTGAATCATTTGATGTAGATAGAGCTGTCTCTGGGTGATTTGAAAGGGTCATCGCCATTAGTAACCTTTTTGGGATTGTTTATTGCGGTTTTGGAATTGATGATTCTCGAAATGTGCAATTTTGGGAAGTTGTTACGTGATAAAGATCTTACAATTTTCTCATGTTGTTAACTTGTTGTTGTGATGGTTTCTGGATTTGGTTTCTTGTTTTATTTGGATGGGTGGGCTTTTGGAGGTGTGATTGTTTAAGGGTTTCATGTGCAGTTTGGTTTAATGAACTATGCTAAATCGGTCCATATGATCAACCAACCCTTTGAGAGCGTTATTTTGAGTGATAGTATGGATGGAATATCTACCATTAACTTTGATAGGTTGATTAATTTTGAACTTGTGTGGACATCTAATTATCCTTCAAATACTCATCATTTGTTTTATCAATCTATCATATTACTCAAAGTAGCACCTTTGGGAAAATATATCTATGCGCCGCGCCCTTCCCTTAGGGGAATATAAGAGGGTGATTTTATGTATATGAACGCATTGATAGTTATAAGATGTGCGTGTAGGAAACCATGAAATGCACGTACATTTTGGACTTGTATGATTAAAGGAACTTGTTGGTGTCTAAACATGTTCATTCCAAGCTGTATACCTTTGATAGCTGATGGTTTAGTTTGAATGGATAGTTTTACTTTTTTGCCTTCAACAGATGGTAAAAGCAAGGATTTGTTGACAATGAAACAAGATGAAGAGGAATGGATTGAGTACCATAAAGTGATGCAGGATGTTATCGACAGAAGTGGACTTGACCATAAAGCCTTTTATGATATTCGAGGGAACCATGATAACTTCGGTGTTCCTGCCACTGGCGGATCCCTTGATTTTTTCTCGAGATACAGCATCAATTCGCAGCAACGAAGAAGCG